>NC_030383.2:60843730-61150234 GCF_001625215.2 Daucus carota subsp. sativus | reverse complement strand
TCTAGCTATTATATCAACTGCTTTCATTCTTTTATTTATATTTTATTATTAAATATATTATTTATTTATTAGGTTAATAATATTTTTAATTTATATATAAATATTAACTCATATTTGTTGAATATGTATATTTTTGTGTTGATCGATTTGTGAAAATAATCCTCAATATATCTGTAATTTTTGAAATATCTACTAAATATGTAATGAGATGTATAGTAGTCAAGTCAATGTTATCCCGTTAAAGATGGGCTAAACGCCTAAAACAAGTGATGAGAAAGTAATAAAATAAATCCAAATCGATGTCAAGAAATATACAATGACATGTGTACTAGTCAAGTCAACTCAATATTATTCTGTTAGAGACCAAGAACAAATGATTAGGGAGCAAATTACAAAATAATCCATATCGATGAAAAGAGATATACAATGAGAAGCATGGTTGTCTGTTATGCTATGCTCAGCCACTTCCCCGTGATAAAGCATGTAATTAAGTCCAGGCTTTCTTGCAACGAAGGAACATAGATTGAGATTGCAACTTGCTGGGATAACCAAAATTATTTTATTAGGTAAGAATAACATACAAGAGAAATGAAATTTAAGTAAAACATAACCAGGACCTTGCTTGTCGTATATTGTTGCTGCCCCAGAGCTGCGGTCTAAACTCTGAAGATCGGGTAAAACTAGGCTCTAAACAAACATACAAAGGAAATGTAATTCAGAAAAAGATACAGACAAATGATTTGATAATGAATTATTTTATCTGATTGGTTTTGATCCGGAAAAAAAATAAAAATTTATATAATTATTTTTATATCTGAACTTTTTCTAGGTTATATAATTTCAAAAGAGTCAATTTTTATTTAAAATTTTCATTATTTTTTATAAATTAATGTACAAATCATATCATTTTTTTAGTTTATAGAAACTAAAATAATTTTTTATTTAAAAAAATAATTTACACATTATTTTTATTTTTTAATGATTTGAAACATAAATTATAAATGAAAAAGAAAAAGATTATGAAAGAGTTAGAGTATCTCCAACGGCGGTGGCTATAATCGTTAGCTAAATTGGACCTGTAAAACATATGTAAAATTTGCTCAACCTGTAAGATTTTGCTTCGATGGTATTGACTATATTGGTTGGCTATAATTTAAAACTAGTATGTTATTAATATTTTGGATTGTTATAAATAGAATATATCATTTTAATATGATAATGAGTGATGTGTAATCTTCCTACAGATTTCTTACAAACCTGTAGTGGATCGACAAATATAGTCATTCATAGCAGGTTGGCTATAATTATAGATAACAGGTGGGATGATTGGAGTGTGAATTTTTGAAGCCATTAGCTATAATTTTAATTTTTGGTATGAAAATTAAGATTTTAGCGAAGGGGTTTTTATGGTTGGAGATGCTCTAAGTAATAACTAGGGTGGAAAATGGATTACGAAGGATAGCGGAAAAATTTAAAACTCAAAAGTTAAAAGAAATAATAATTTTAATTTTAATAAAACAACACCCAAAAAAGGACCCATTCCCTTTCTGCTACCCCGACCAAACGGCCCCTGAACGTATCATCCTTAGATTTGTATAGCAGTAAACTTCTCGATACGTTCCCCTTTTTATATCGAAGAGAAATAACAATACAAGGTTTAAAAAAATTACCATTCAAACTGTCAATGAGAACATCATCCCAATAAAAAGCTCCATTTCAAAACACCACTCCATGTATAATAATTATAATCTCCGATCTTTCTCCAACAATCAAATTTTAGCTACAAAACCACTATTTCACATACACAAGTACATAACCACAAAATCGCGTCCCAGATACTTTAAAATCATCGTCCGATCCATCATAGAAAAAATTATTCGTCACCATTGCAGGACAACATAAGGGCAATTTGTTTATGTAGAGTTAGGATCATTAGTTAACCTAACTTTGCTCATACCTGATTCCAGAACGCCCAGCTTATGTTGAGATACAGTTAATAGTAGAGGAAGCATTTCCTCATACATGATAATAAACCTACCAACAAACCGTTTCTCCCTAATAATCAGAAAATTTAGTGAAAGTAAGCTTAAATCCTGGTTTATCAAACCTTTCACCTGCGAAACCTTGATAACGAATCAATCTCAAATTTAACGAGTAACTTAGCACGACTGGTCTTCTGGCAATAGCCATAGACCGGAAGCCTATCTTATTCACAAAGAAACTCATACTACTCATGATATATTCCTAGGTTAAACTCATTCAGACTGGATTCTGTCTTAAAGCTGATATAATAAAATACAGAATGATTCCTTAAAATGTTAATAATCTGTTAGCAGGAAAGAAACATATTCTTGTAACTTGCAAGAGTCATAAAACAGGACAAATCGCTTATCCAAGCAGTCTTTCAACATATAAGGGTGTGAGGCAACATCATCATTTGACGCGCCAATAGAACATAAAAAGTTGAGTTTAGGCAAAAAGGTCACATTAGGATTATATGTCAGAGATTGCAGGCATTTGGAAATTATTTTAGATATATGACTATCACTAAATCCATGGTCTCTGAACGGGGCTACAAAAGAATCAGGTTTATCAAAGATTCATACTTTACTCTCTTCGAGTTCGAGATAGCAACTTGTGGGGATAACCCAAGATTATTTATAAGGTAAGAGAGTAAATGAGTGATTCTTGGAACCAATTTCAGGTTTTCAATTTGGAATGATGCTTTTCTAACGGTTCTTGCTACATCATGAAGAAACCATAATTTGGAGTTGGCGATATTCAGACATTGCCAAACACTTTTTTATAAACAAACTGTCATTGAGCAAATATTTGTTATCGGAGGTGGATAGAAGATAAGGGAAATCACTAACATAAGGTATGTAGAGCATAACTTGGAAACCTAATGATATGACATATTTGAAACAAGCTCCGTGAACTGTGAAGTTCAATCGCATAAAAAATTTGCTCATAGAATAGGCAAAATAAGAGATCTTCCAAACAACATTTTAGACTATCTTCCACACCGCAATTATTCATTACCCAGAGATCAGCCCCGGTTTCTTTGACAGAAAAACAGAAATAATAATACAACATTTTAGAAAATTACCATTCGAACTGCCAATGAGATCAACAGCCAAAAAGCTCTGTTTGCATACACCGATCCATACTCAATAAAAAATTTAAAATCTCTGTATCTTACTCCAACAATCAGATTTCAAGCTATAAACCACCATTTCACATAAATAACCGCAAAATCATTGCGCGATTCATCATAGCAAAAATAATGTGATGCCATTATAGGACAACATAAGGGCAATTTTCTCGATTTTCTGGTGGAAGGTGAAACAAGGCTCTCAACAAACATACACGAAACCCCGGTGATACTCTGAACCTTTGTCAAACAGAACCTTAAATGTATTATCCGTAGATTTGTATAGCAGTATTCGTGACTGAAGAAAACAAATTCAAGTACAAGTTTAATTACGCACTGATTAAGCTTGAGAATGACAATGCCTTCTTTACGGACCTGATCACGAGAGAATCAACAGAATTTGCCAGCACAAGCCAAAAGAAGAAGCTTCCCTGTGATGTTATGTAGATTAGCTATATACTAGATAGGTTTCTAAAGATTGAAAACAACAATTAAACAGCAAACCAGAATGTGCATCAAAATTTAATAAACGAAATGGACTTAATGAGGACAGCTTCAAGAAAGTGAAAAACAGCCCTAAAATTTAACATGAAATCCTTCCCTTTGTTTTATATATAGTACCTTATACCTTGGAGGACGATTTTTTGGCCATTCATTAAAGTTTAAGAAAAAGTTCAAAAAAATCCTGGGGAAGCGAGGAATCAACCTATTTTCTGCGAGAAAAGATGACTTAAAAAATAGATATTTACTTGTGAAAGTCAATTATTCTCCACCAACTGAGCTGCTTCCCCAATGATAAACTATATATCTTTAATTAAATTGAATGCATGACAAAAATTGATTCAATGGTATGTTCTAATAAAAAATCGGCACAAGCAAGTTACCTAAAAGAAATTGAACAGGATAAACTACGTAAAAAGTTTTAATGGTTAACACATGATAAGGACACAATTTCCTTTTCTTGAAGGGTTAAGATTGTCGAGTACATTGTCAAACCACCAATAACATTAACCATGTACAAAACTCCAGGCTTTCTTCTAAGGAAGGAACATAGATGATTGCACCTTGCAGGAAAACCAAATTTATTTTATTACGTAAGAATAACATACAGTAAAGAAGAACTGAAAGCTCAAGTAATATAAGAAATAATAAGTAAAATCAAACCAGGACCTTGTTTGTCACTTAATGTTGCTGCCCCAAAGCTCCTGTTTAAAGATCGGGTGAAACTATGCTCTCAACAAACACACAGCCCGCAGGATACTCCGATCCTTTGTCAAATTTATGTTTCTATGTGGACTGCAATTGATTTCAACAATTTCATCCATCGGCTTCTTCGAAATTTTACTAGGTTGGAGTAACTGGTACACAATGTGTCTGTAAGGAACCCCAATTTTTTGTAGTGAACTTATCATAGCCTAGCATTTTCTTATTGTCCAACCTCTGATACAACGTATATAGTTTTTATTAGATGGCATAACGTGAAGTGCATGAAGTGCCAACACAAGCAATATAATTGAACTTGGGCACACTGATGTCATTGGAGTTGCACGCTAACAAATTTGGTCCTTTCAGGGTTATAATCAAATCCATGGTTTTTTAAATGAGCAAGAAGTGAATCCGGCATATGTAAAGATTCAAAGATTCAAACTTCAAAGCCTTTTATTACATTTATCACATAAGGTTTAGTACACGGATGGTGTTTGGGAGCAATGGAGGAATGATAATATCAAGAATGGAAGATAACCAAAATAATGGGGTTTGATTATCTAGGGACATAGGATAAATGTTCTATTTATGTATATAGATTAAAGCATCATGTGTATATATGCATCAGTGCGTGAACAAATAAAAATTAACACAAATTCAATAAACAATAAAATGAAAAACCGGAGACATAAATATTCAAGATTCAAGTATCCTCACCATGTGGGAGGCAGTTACAGAGCTTTTTGGCTTTCAGTGCTTTTGCAAAACACATTGGAATACTTAACCCATTCCGGGGATGGCTAACAGATGCAGAGGTTTTAGTAACTACCCAGTAAACACTATTTGTAAATGAACATGAACCTGAAATGCCGAACGTAAAAATCTTAACTTTCACCTAATTCCAGAATGCCCAGCCTACTTTGATATGCATTTAATAGTTGAGGAAGCTGTTCCTCATACTTGATTATAAACCTATCCACAAAGCTTTGCTCAGTAATCATCAGAAGTGAAAGTAAGCTTAAATCCTCCTCGCTTATTAAACCTTTCATCTGCAGAACCTTGATAACTGAACACCTTGGAATCAATCTCGATTTTAACGAGTAAGTTAAAACGGCTGGTCTTTTAGCAATAGTCATAGACTGGCAGCCCATCTCATTTACAAGGAAATCCATCCCACTCATGATATTTTCCTCGGATAAAGCCATACAGGGTGGATTCTGTCTAAAAGCTGATATTATCTCATGCTCAGTCCAACCCCACCTCTTATAAACTTCGATTTTGTGTGCCCATGTCAGGTCACTCATATCTAATCTTACAGAGAGTGCCCGAACAAAATGACCTTTGGAAGGATCGAATTTCATTTCCAGAAGCTCGTAAACAACCGTCCTAAATTTGTCATAGTGTATGTTCATGAGCCTAGGTCTTCTATATATGATAAGACCAATATATCTCATTCCAACTCCAACTTCATTTAGTAATTTAATATTAGAATTATCACTCACTCGTGCGTTGCCTAAAATATAAGAACAGTGTTGCCTTAAAATCTTAAGAATCTGTTTGTCGGAAAGAAACATACGCTTGCAAGAGTTATAAAACGGGACAATTCGCTTATCCAAGCTGTGTTCCAAAATATAAGGGTTTGAGGCAACATCATCACTTGACGCGCCGATAGAGCATAAGAACTTAAGTTTCGGCAAAAGGGTCCCATTAGGATTCCAATTTAGAAATTTCGGGCGTTTAGAAATTATATTAGATATCTGAATATCACTAAAACCATGGTCTCTGAACAGGGCTACAACAGACTCAGGTTTATCTAAAGATTCAAACTTTACCCTCTTCGAGTTCGAGATAGCACCTTGTGGGGATAACCCAAGATTATTCATAACGTAAGACACAGTAAATGAGTGATTCTTGGAACCAATTTCAGGTTTTTCAAGTTGGGGTGATGCATTTGTAATGGTTCTTGATACATTATCAAGAAACCTTAATTTGGAGTTGATGATATTCAGACATGAAATAATGCTTCTAGGTTTGTTGTATAAAGCAAACATTGTGCATATGAAACAAACTAAAAGGACAGAATAGAATGAATGAATTGAAATCTTACAGGATTTGAGCGCAAGAACAGCAAGACTGTGATTCAGTTGCAACTGCAAGACTTCACCTAACCTAGGACTTTGCCGGGTCAACCCGATTCGAGTTTATGTATATATCTTTACTATACCATTAAAGCCGAAATATTAAAAGTTTGGTCGGTCGATATTTGGGCATACGGGCATGTCCATATAACTAATAATTCTTTATAACTTTGGGCCCAGATCTATACTATACAGTTAAAACATAAACTTTGGGCTCAAATCTATAATACTATTAAAATCGAAATATTGAAAGATACTATTAAAATCGAAATATTAAAAGTTTGGTATGTCGATATTTGGGCCGAAAGCCTATCTATATAATTAATTATTCTTTTTAACTTTGAACCGAAATACAGGCTTATCTATATAACTAATTATTCTTTTTAACTAAAATATATTATTTTCTTATATTTTCTAACTAAAAAACTCAATCTTTTGAAATAAAATCGAGCAATATAGTTATTATCTTTTTAACTAAAACATGTTATCTTTTTTAAGATTTACTAGACTATTAAAACCGAAACGTTGAAAATTTGCTCAGTCGGTAGTTAGGCCGATAGGTATATCTATATAACTAATTATATTTTTTAACTTTGGACTGAAATACAAGCCTATCTATATAACTAATTATTCTTTTTAACTAAAATATATTATCTTTTATATATTTTCTAACTAAAAAAACTCAATCTTCTAAAATAACATCGGGTAATATAGTAATCACATTTTTAACTAAAACACGTTATCTTTTTTAAGATTTACTAACTAAAAAAACCCGATCTTCTACAATTAACACGAACGACATATATATATAAAAATATAATATTATTAATAAATAAATGGTGATATTTGTCGACCAAAATATATTAACGTTATTTTTAAATACTCTACTGATTTAAATTTGAAAGTAATATTACAAATCTATAATATACTATATATTATTGTACTATTAAAACAGAAATATGAAAAGTTTAGTTGGTTGGTCGAGTTTGAAAACCCGGTTCATATTCGATCCATGAACCTCCTTAATTTATAACATATTATAATATTTTTTTTATTGTCTATTAAACCAAAAAACTAAAAATTAGGTTAGTGTTATGGATCACTATTTGAGTTTACGATTGCCTTTAACCTATAATATGTTTTATACTATATGAGTTTTGTTTCATGGTTCCATTATTAATTATTAATAACTAAATATTAAAAAGTTGATTGGGTTGTTTATATCTGGGTTCTTGGGTCTCCTTAAATTATAATATATAAGAAAATATAATATATTTTAACATTCTCATTAAATATATATTTGACTTAATTTTAAATTAACTATTTGACGGATTTAACTTTTAAGAATTTATTCAGCTGTTAAATAAAAGTTTTATATAATCATATTATTCTATTATAATTTTACTTTCAATAAAATTAGTTAAATCTAAAATATATACGATCAAATAAAAAATATTATAACCGCCCGTGCATTGCACGGGTTTTAAGCTAGTATATATATATATATATATATATATATATATATATATATATATATATATATATAGGGTAGCACTCCATAGCATACCCTCTTATATGGAGTTACGTAGCACACCATTATAAATATATACATAATATATATTCTATTATATTTTTTATGAAATATAATTGCAAATTTTGATTATTAAACCGAAAATGAAGTTATACAAATTTTTATTCCAAAGATCATCTAAAATTATGCAATATCTCAACATGATTCTATAACAGAATAATAATCATCCAGAATTATTCTGTTGTAGAATCAGTTTCGAAAATATATTTTTTTTAATCAAATTTTAAGTGTTAAATTACTTAAAATAGATTTATTTTATAGTATTTTATATTAGAATCACATTTTATATGTATTCTATAACAGAATTTATAATAAAATTGATGATTTATAGTGGCGCACTATGTAACTCCATATAAGGAGTCCCTCTTTTGAATGTTGGCCTATATATATATATATATATATATATATATATATATATATATATATATATATATATATTTAACGTAGGAACCCGCAGCCGCTACCCTTCGGATGCGCACTGGGTAAACCCACGAGCTCACGCAATAGCCTGCAAACTACGTGAACCAAGGTAAACCGCACCTAAGCGCGACAGGCTATATATTTGATAATTTTTTATCATATATAAAAATAAACATAATAAAATACGCGCTATTTTTTGATGGGTAGCGGTCCACAGCAGCCGGATGCTGTGGACGAATTATATAACAATCAGTTTCTGGACCGTTGGATGCATATCCAGCGGCCAGGATCATATTAAAATTTTAATATGTCCAGCGAAAAAGCGCTGGACATGGGAATCCCCGTCCAGCGCTAAAAAAGCGCTGGACATATTAAATTTTTAATATGATCCTGGCCGCTGGATATGCATCCAACGGCCGAGGAGGTGGATGTTGGTTAACCGGTCCCTGGCATACGGCTGCCAGGGACCTGGTCCCTTTTTTTGATTATCGAAATACTCTGTAAGGTAGTCATAAACCATAATATTATTATCATGATAAAATAACTAGCGACTGTATACTAATTTAGATTTACGGTCAAAAGTTATTTAATTTTATATGATCAGTCACTTATATATGATATATCATATTACATTGAAGAAATTAATAATACTAAGTCAGTTGGGTCAGATGACCAGGGGTTCTCCCTAAAATCCTTCTAAACTGAAACTACAACTGTGTTCCGGTCAGAGCAGCTCATATTTTATTTATATTTTATTATTAAATATATTATTTATTTATTAGGTTAATAATATTTTTTAATTTATATATAAATATTGACTCATATTTGTTGAATACGTGTATTTTTGTGTTGGTCGATTTGTGAAAATAATCCTCCTTGTATATTATGTAATATTAATATATCTGTAATAAGATCTACTAAATATGTAATGAGATGTATAGTAGTCAAGTCAATGTTATCCCGTTAAAGATGGGCTAAACGCCTAAAACAAGTGATGAGAAAATAATAAAATAAATCCAAGTCGATGTCGAGAAATGTACAATGATATGTGTACTAGTCAAGTCAAGTCAATATTATTCTGTTAGAGACCAAGAACAAATGATTAGGGAGCAAATTACAAAATAATCCATATCGATGAAAAGAGATATACAATGAGAAGCATGGTTGTCTGTTATGCTATGCTCAGCCACTTCCCCGTGATAAAGCATGTAATCAAGTCCAGGCTTTCTTGCAACGAAGGAACATAGATTGAGATTGCAACTTGAGGGGATAACCAAAATTATTTTACAAGGTAAGATTTAAGAATAACATACAAGAGAAATGAAATCTTAAGTAATATAAGAAGAAGTAAAACATAACCAGGACCTTGCTTGTCATATATTGTTGCTGCCCCAGAGCTGCGGTCTTAAACTCTGAAGATCGGGTAAAACTAGGCTCTAAACAAACATACAAAGGAAATGTAATTCAGAAAAAGATACAGAAAATGACTGATGATGAATTATTTTATCTGATTGGTTTTGATCCGGAAAAAGAATAAAAATTTATGTAATTATTTTTATATCTGAACTTTTTTAGGTTATATAATTTCAAAAGAGTCAATTTTTATTTAGAATTTTCATTATTTTTTATAAATTAATGTACAAATTATATCATTTTTTTAGTTTATAGAAACTAAAATAATTTTTTATTTTAAAAAATAATTTACACATTATTTTTATTTTTTAATGATTTGAAACATAAATTATAAATGAAAAGAAAAAGATTATGAAAGAGTAAGAGCATCTCCAACGGCGTTGGCTATAATCGTTAGCTAAATTGGACATGTAAGACATTATGTAAAATTTGCTGAACTTGTAAGACATTTTGCTTCGATGGTATTGGCTATAATTTAAAAATAGTATGTTATTAATATTTTGGATTGTTATAAATAGACTATATCATTTTAATATGATAATAAGTGATGTTTAATTTTCCTACAGATTTCTTACATATCTGTAGTGGATCGACAAATATAGTCATCCATTAGAGGTTGGTTATAATTATAGATAACAAGTGGGATGATTGGAGCGTGAATTTTTGAAGCCATTATCTATAATTTTTTTTTTTTTATTTTTGTATGACAATTAAATTTTTTGCTAAGGGATCTTTATGGTTGGAGATGCTCAAAGTAAAGCCGGGGTGGAAAATGGATTACGAAGGATAGCGGAAAAATTTAAAACTCAAAAGTTAAAAGAAATAATAATTAAAATTCTAATAAAACAACACCCAAAAAAGGACCCAAAAGCTTTTCCTCATACATGATAATAAACCTACCAACAAACCGTTTCTCCCTAATAATCAGAAAATTTAGTGAAAGTAAGCTTAAATCCTGGTTTATCAAACCTTTCATCTGCGAAACCTTGATAACGAATCAATCTCAAATTTAACGAGTAACTTAGCACGACTGGTCTTCCGGCAATAGCCATAGACCGGAAGCCTATCTTATTCACAAAGAAACTCATACCACTCATGATATATTCCTAGGATAAACTCATTCAGACTGGATTCTGTCTTAAAGCTGATATAATAAAATACAGAATGATTCCTTAAAATGTTAATAATCTGTTAGCAGGAAAGAAACATATTCTTGTAACTTGCAAGAGTCATAAAACAGGACAAATCGCTTATCCAAGCAGTCTTTCAACATATAAGGGTGTGAGGCAACATCATCATTTGACGCGCCAATAGAACATAAAAAGTTGAGTTTAGGCAAAAAGGTCACATTAGGATTATATGTCAGAGATTGCAGGCATTTGGAAATTATTTTAGATATATGACTATCACTGAATCCATGGTCTCTGAACGGGGCTACAAAAGAATCAGGTTTATCAAAGATTCAAACTTTACTCTCTTCGAGTTCGAGATAGCAACTTGTGGGGATAACCCAAGATTATTTATAAGGTAAGAGACAGTAAATGAGTGATTCTTGGAACCAATTTCAGGTTTTCAATTTGGAATGATGCTTTTGTAACGGTTCTTGCTACATCATGAAGAAACCATAATTTGGAGTTGGCGATATTCAGACATTGCCAAACACTTTTTTATAAACAAACTGTCATTGAGCAAATATTTGTTATCGGAGGTGGATAAAAGATGAGGGAAATCACTAACATAAGGTATATAGAGCATAACTTGGAAACCTAATGATATGACATATTTGAAACAAGCTCCATGAAGTTCAATCGCATAAAAAATTTGCTCATAGAATAGGCAAAATAAGAGATCTTCCAAACAAAAACACGAAATACTGTGTTGAAGCAAAAGTAATTAATTACTTTAAAACTGATGTGCAACAAATTATGTTAATGAAAACTGTTAAAAATTAAACACTGGCACTGAATCTCAAGCTTACTCCATCAATGCAATATCCTCACATACCCTCAGTCCTAGGATATCCACTTCACCTTGGTAGGAGGCTTATCCACAAACTGTTTATTAAGAATGAGAAACGTAAATGCATTTAAACGGAAACTTCTATCAAATCCTTCTCCTGCAGAACTCTGATAACAGAACAGCACGAATGATTCTAGATTCTACAGACAAAGTTAGGAGGGGACTCATTTTTCAGCCACAACAAGAGACTCGAATCCCATCTTATTCACGGAGATACCCGTCAGATTCAAGATTTTCTTCCTGCACAGCACACATGTCACTTATAGGCGAAACCCAACCCCCCCCCCCCCCCCCCCCCCCAGGGGTTTCAATTCAACAATTTCATCCATCGGCTTCTTCAAAAGTTCACTAGGTTGGAGTAACTAGCACACAATGTGTCCGTAAGAAACCCCGGTTTTTTGAAGTGAATTTATAACAAGGAAGAACATTGTGCATCAAAATAGTTTAGAAGTTCCATGATATACGCCTCCAAGTAGTAACCATCTATCTCTTTTTCAATTAAAAGCAAACTTCTGAATAAATCATAGCCTAGCATTTTTTTTATTGTCCAACCTCTGATACAGCATATAAAGTTTTTATTAAATAGCATAACGTGAAGTGCCAACTGCCAACAAAAGCAATACAATTGAGCTTGGGCATGATGATATCAGTGGGGTTACATACTAACAAATTTGGTCCTTTGAGGGTTATAATCAAATATATGGTTTTTTAAATGAGCAACAAGTGAATCCGGCATATGTAAAGATTCAAAGTTTCAAACTTCAAAGCCTATTATTACATTTATTACTAATACACGGATGGTGTTTGGGAGCAATGGAGGAATAATAATATCAAAATAACCAAAATAATGGGGTTTGATTATCTAGGGACATAGAATAAATGTTCTGTATATGTACATAGGTTAAAGCAGAAAATTGTGTATGTATGTGTCCGTGCATTTGAGCATATAAGAATTGAAACAAATTCAACAAACAATAAAATGAAAAACAGGAGACATAATATATTCAAGATTCAAGATTTCTCACCACATGGGAGGCAACTAAAGAGCTTGTTGGCTTTAAGTGCTTTTGCAAAACACACTGGAATATTAAACACATTCCGGTGATGGCTAGGTTTTAGTAACTACCCAGTAAACACAATTTATAAATAAACATGAAAGCTGAAATGCTGAACATAAGAATCTTAGCTTTCACCTAATTCCAGAATGCCCAGCTTACTTTGATATGCATTTAATAGTTGAGGAAGCTGTTTCTTATACTTGATTATAAACCGATTCACAAAGCTTTGATCGGTAATCATCAGAATCGAAAGTGAAAGTAAGCTTAAATCCTCGCTTATTAAACCTTTCATCTGCAGAACCTTGATAACTGAACACCTTGGAATCAATCTCGATTTTAATGAGTAAGTTAGAGCGACTGGTCTTTTAGCAATAGTCATAGACTGGAAGCCCATTTTATTCACAAGGAAATCCATCCCACTCATGATATTTTCCTCGGATAAACTCATACAGATTGGATTCTGTCTAAAAGCTGACATAATCTCATGCTCAGTCCAACCCCACCTCTTGTAAACTTCGATTTTGTGTGCCCATGTCAGGTTACTCATAGCTAATCTTACGGAGAGTGCCGCGACAAAATGAGCTCTGGACGGATCGAATTTCATTTCCAGAAGCTCGTAAACAACTGTCTTAAATCTGTCATGGTTTATGTTCATGAACCTGGGTTTTCTGTATATGATCTGACCAATATACCTCATTCCAACTCCAACTTCTTTTAATAGTTTAACATTAGGATTATCGCTCACTCGCGGGATGCCTAAAATATAAGAACCATGCTTCCTTAAAATATTAAAAATCTGTTTGTCAGAAAGAAACATACTCTTGCAAGAGTCATGAAACGGAACAAGTCGCTTATCCAAGCTGCGGTCCAAAATATAAGGTTTTGAGGCAACATCATCACTTGATGCGCCAATAGAGAAAAAGAACTTCAGTTTCGGCAAAAGGGTCACTTTAGGATTATAAGTAAGGAGCTGCGGGCATTTAGAAATTATATTTGATATCTGACTATCACTAAATCCATGGTCTCTGAAGAGGGCCACAACAGACTCAGGTTTATCTAAAGATTCAAACTTTACCCTCTTCGAGTTTGATATAGCAACTTGTGGGGATAACCCATGATTATTTATAAGGTAAGAGACAGTAAATGAGTGATTCTTGGAACCAATTTCAGGGTTTTCAATTTTGGGTGATGCATTTGTGATGGTTCTTGATACATTATCAAGAAACCTTAATTTGGAGTTGATAATATTCAGACATGAAATGATAGTTCTAGGTTTGTTGTATAAAGCAAACATTTTGCATATGAAACAAACTAAAAGGACAGAGAAGAGTGAATTGAAATCTTACGGGATTTGAGCAGAAGAACAGCAAGACTGTGATTCAGTTGCAAATCTTCCCCTAACCGAGAACTTTGTCGGGTCAAACCGATTCGAACTTATGGATGCTTAATGGTTGTTTGATTCGAGTTTTCGAGGGTTTTCCATCCAAACCGTGACACCATGTTTGGTTAACAAAATTTTATTTTGAAATTCATATCTCAAACTCAAATTTTTTATATATGTTTAGTTATATATACAAATTTTTAATAGCAAATTAACTCAAAAACTCAAAAATATACTACTCAACCAAATATTTGATATCACAAATGATACTTTAACTTGGTATTAGACTTACCTCGTTCATGATTCAAACCCATATCAACTCTGGAACCAAAGGATCTCTAAATTTGAAAAAAATAATAATATAATTATAAACATAACAAAATACTTAAATATAATACGATAATTAACCAAATGTATTCTAATTTATATTATATTTGAAAATTCTTAAATTTTATATTCATTATAGAGTACAATTCATTTGACAATATATTTTTAAAATATAAATGTTTTAAACAAATAAAATGCATTAATTTTGATATTATTGATAAAAGTTTCGTTCATGTCGCAAAGTGTGTATTACTTAATAATGAAATTTATTTAAATTTTTTCATATTATATAGAACAAATTATTAACAATATATATTATAAAAATTCGAATCAAGTCGAAGTGTTGATTAGAAATTAATTAAATTATCTGGGATTAATATCATAAATATTGGTCGGACTATATATTATAATATTATAATATTACAATATGTTTTGTTAATGGAATTACTATAAAATATCAATACTATACTATTAAAGCCGAAACATTAAAAATTTAGTTGGTCGGTACTTGGGCCAAAATATGGGCTGTCTATATAACCAAATATTCTTTTAACTTAAATATATTATCTTTTTTAATCTTACTAACTAAAAAAACTCAATCTTCTATAATAAAATCGAGTAACATAGTAATTCTCTTTTTCACTAAAACACATTATCTTTTATAGATTTTTTAACTAAAAAAATCGATTTTCTACAATTAATACGGAAAAAATTGAAATTTTGATCGGTCGGTACTTGGGTCAAAATACGGCCTGACCCCAGTCTATATAATCAATTATTCTTTTTAACTGAAATATATTACCCTTTTGTAGACTTTCTAACTAAAAAAGTCAATCTTCTGTAATAATATCGAGCAACATAGTAATTATCTTTTCCACTAAAACACATTATTTTTTTAGATGTTTTAACTAAAAAAACCGATCTTCTACAATTAGCACAGGAGATATATGTATATAAAAATATAATATTATTATATATAATTATTAATATATAATCGATGATATTTTCCAACGAATATACATTAACGTTAGTTTTAAATACTCTAATGGTCTCACTTTAAAAAAAATATTAAAACACATACTATAATATATATTATTTTTATTGTTAAAGCCGAAACATGAAAAGTTGTCAGTTGGTCGGCCGGTCAGTCGAGTTTGATAAGCTTATAATATATATTTTTATTATCTATTAACCAGAAACATTAAAAATTAGGATAGTATGATGAGTCAGTACTTGGGTTTATGCGTCTCTTTAAGTTATAATATGTTCTATACTATATTTTTTATAATGAAATATTAAAAAGTTTATTAGCTGGTTTATATCTGGATTTATAGGTTCTTAAATTATAATATATAAAAAAAACATATTTTAACAATCTCATTAAAATATATATGTTCGAACTAATTTTGAATTATCAATGGACTTAACTATTAAAAATTATTCTGCTGTTAAATAAAAAATTTATATAACCACATAATTCTATCATAATTTTATTTTCACAATAAAATTAGTTAAATTTAAAATATATACAATATAATAACAAATATTATAACAGTCCGTGCACGGCACGGGTTCTAAGCTAGTATTTTATAAAAGTTAGAGTGATTAATCTGATTTTAATAATTAAATCAATCTTGCAGAAAATTAATCAATCGAATCGGGTAGGCCTGTCAACGGAGCGAAAATCCGATCCGACCCGATCCGATCCGGGGTCATTTTAGCGGATATGGATTTAACAAAAAATAATCTGATTCGAAATGCGATCCGATAAGGAAAAATCCGATAATAAATGGGTTGGATATGGATTTAGTGTGATCCGATCCGTTTATAACCCGATCCGGTTAATAATTAATTAATTAAATATATATATATATATATATTATATAATAATATATTTTATTCCCGATAGTATTTACAGAATGTGAGTTATTAGTTAGTTATATTTAATTCAGTCACTATTGATTAACATAAACACTTACAATGGGGCTAATATGCACCAATGCAGCTTTTAAAGCTTGCTGGTCCATAATATATAGTCTCTTATGTCTTCTGCCACTCACCAGTGTCTTCTTTATTTATTTTTGATATTTACATTATTTATTTATTTGTTATGTTATTTATCTTCTAATTTTGGTATTGTTTTTTAAGATTAGATCACTGGACTTGGCCTTTCATTTTTCTTTATTTTGTTTAATGCATTCTTTGATATTGTATATAATAAATTTATTTTTATATGATTTAATACGGAAATAAATTCATTTCTACATGATAAATTCATTTTTTAGCATTCATTTCTATATGACTATATATAGTAAATGGATCGGATATCTGATCCGAGATCCATGATCTTAATAGATAGGGGCTTAAAAAATCCGATCCTAATTCGATTCAAATCCAAATCTGATAAAATAAATTGATATAGATATGGATTTAGGGAGATCCGATCCGAACCCGATCCATGTCACTAGAATCGGGTATATCAAAATGGCAATACCTGGTGGAGACGGGAGACAGTGGAGCAACAAACAAGGGGTTTTGATGGATGGCTAGGGGTTCTTCATAAGATCCATCCTCCCAGAACTACTGTGTTCCTCTGCCTAATTTACAATGCTTGCTTACTGTCACAAACCAAGAATCTCATTTCTCAAAACCATTAAAAACCATCTCACACTTTTTCAGTTCAACACATCAAGAACCCTTGCAGTTTTATCAACAGCAGATGATAAAACCCCCAAAAATGAACCAAAATACCATGACTTTACTGTCAATTACCTCAAAAAAACACTTGGGTTGTCCCCAGAAATTGCTAATTCAACTTCTTTGAAGGTAAAGCTTGGATCTTTACATGGGCCAGACTCAGTTGTGGCCCTCCTCAGAGCCCATGGATTTGATAGTACCCAACTTTCAAGAATCATCACCAGAGTGCCCAAATTGTTGGTGGTTAATGCTGATGAAATTATGGAGCCAAAGCTCAAATTTTTTGCATCTGTTGGTATTACAAATGAGGTACTTGCATCAAACCCTAATTTGTTAGAGCATAGTTTAGATAATAAGTTGATCCCATCTTATGATTTTTTCAAGAGTATGATGCTTTCGGAGAAACAGATTGGTAGTATTTCGAGATATTTTTCGTGGGCTTCTGCATCGAAGTTGCAACATTGTGTCGCCCCTAATGTTAAATTACTGAAAGAAATTGGAGTTAGTCAGAAACATATATCCTTCCTCATATGTAGAAATTCTAGGATAGTCGGCTTAGGGACTCATAAGTTCAAGGAACTTGTGGACGAGGTTGTGGCGTTAAAATTTGATCCATCGAAGGGGGTTTTTGTTCGTGCATTGGCTATAATGTTTGCGAGGACTAAATTGGTGTGGGAACAAAAGGTTGAGATTTATAAGAGGTGGGGTTGGTCTGAGCAAGACGTGTTATCAGCATTTAGATTGGATCCACATTGTATGAGTAAATCCGAGAAGAAAATCATGAGTGTGATGGATTTTCTTGTTAATAAGATGGGATTTCAGTCTACTGCAATTGCTAGAAGTCCAGTGGTGTTATCTTTGTCATTAGAACTGAGAATAATTCCGAGGTGTTCAGTATTTAGTGTTTTGCGGATGAAAGGTTTGATAAGTGAGGATTTAAGTTCATTTGCGTTCACGTTTTTGGTTCTTACAGATAATGAATTTGTCGATAAGTTTATTACCAAGTACCAAGAACAACTTCCTCAGTTATTGTCTGTCTATAAAGGTAAACATGAAATCCTGAACTTGTGAAATTCCCTCCTAAATGATTTATGATAGACTTGATCACAACAACAATCTTCAAGTCGAAAAGTCGAAGTAATGGAGCTTTGAGTTGTGGCTATATTGGAGGAGCTAATGCAAGGAGAAACAATTGTCGTGTTTATGTATTTCTTTTACTATATAAGTTATCTTCTTGCATTCCTATTTGACATCTATCATTTCCTCCATTTGACTAGCATTGGAGAAAGAAGACTGCTTGTATAATCATGGCTTTGTAGATGAGCTAATTCTATGTACTTTGTCATGAAGTTTTTTGCTAATTCTGGTTTATGATATTATCATAAACTGCCTTGGTTAATTCTCTAATTGTAGTGTCCTTGTGATGAACTTAGAAGACTGAAACTGTGTTATTAGTATTCTTCCTACACGAAGGCAGTGAAGCACAGAAAGATGGCTATTTTTTAAACATTCTTCCTGCACAAAGGCAGTGAAGCACAAAAAGACTGCTATTTTTTTGTTGCTTGTTTCGTTATTGTCTAATGGCTCTAGTATTAAACTGTTAATATTGGCTCTGTACTGCCATATGAGTTGTAAGATTGAATGTCAAATAGTGCAGTCTCTGTACTCCTATCAAGCGGTCATCTGTAGAATACCTTTGAGAAATTATTTGATCTTGAATTGGTTCTCATGTGGTCTTTGGCTGATATAGTTTCCCAGAGTGTTTCTAAGAACTTTGAGGCATGATATGGTTTTCCAGACGGTGTTTCTAAGAACCTCGTTGTTGGTGGTTGTGGGTGTGCCGTAGTTGGATCCATATTGGAAGAATTCTAGTATTTGTATCACTTTTTAGTTTGAGTTTGAATTCCGAAATTCTTGTGTTAACTTGTTAGTCATTTATGGATGAAAGCGAGCTAATTTGCAAGTTACTACTTATATGATGCAAATATGCAGAAGCAGAAGTAGTAGGGTAAGAATTGCTCAATAGTCAATAGTATGTGCATTTGGAACCTTGAAGAAAGTTTACATAATGTTTAGGTTGCAACTTTTGAAAAAAATGAGGATGGACATGGGAGAGAAGCAGAGCTGACTATATAACATGAGTGAGAAGTTATTGAGTATATAGTTAAGAAGTTACTTATTTATTGGTTACTTGCAACTTATTAGGTCTTCATTTGTCCTCATATTTATTAATATTTGACTTTTTGACGTATAATATTAAGGTCTAGAAAAAGAATAAGTTATACTTAACAAAAAAAAAACCAATTTTTATAGCAAATCAAAGTTTAGATTCTATTTTTCTACTTGATAAAACTTTTGTAAAAAATTATTTATATTTAGATATGAACTTTTTTAACACTTTAAAATATGTGTAAAAAAATCAAAAACAGTTAAAATGGGACAGAGAGAGTAATATATAATAATAAAATATTATAAAATTTTCTTTACAATGACTATATATATTTTTATGAAGTCAAATTTTAGAAATCAAAATAAATTAGCTAAAGAAGTTAGAATTTTCAAATCAACATTCTAAAATAAACCAACTTATAAATTTATAAATTTGAAAAATATATAGTTAATCTCTGATTACAATATCAATAATAAAATCTCTGAAATTTCAAATAAATCTGAAAAACAAACCTCAAATAACTGTTTGAATCGAAAAGAAAAAAATAATCAAAGACTCTGATTATTGAGATTTAAAAGCCAAACCAAACAAACTAAACAGATAAAAATAATTACATAAAAAACAGATTATTAGGGGAAAAAAAACAAAAACAAACAAAATTAACCAGGAGGAGGCCGTGGTCCTAATTTAGGTTTATATGAATTATAAATCCATTTTACAAATTCCTAAATTCAATTCGGTTCGACCCGACAGAATCCTAGTTCAGACGAAGTGTGTCTACAGCTGAACAAGTCTTGTTGTTCTTCCACAAGTTCTGTAAGATTTCACTTCTTTATTCAACTCTGTCCCTTCAGTCTGTTTCATATGCACAATGTTTGCGTTATACAACAAACCCAGAACTTTTATTTCATGTCTGAATATCATCAACTCCAAATTAAGGTTTCTTGATAATGTATCAAGAACCATTACAAATGCATCATCCCAAATTGAAAACCCTGAAATTGGTTCCAAGAATCACTCATTTACTGTCTCTTACCTTATAAATAATCATGGGTTATCCCCACAAGTTGCTATCTCGAAGTCGAAGAGAGTAAAGTTTGAATCTTTAGATAAACCTGATTCTATTGTAGCCCTTTTCAGAGACCATGGATTTAGTGATAGTCATATATCTAAAATAATTTCTAAACGCTCGCACTTTCTGACGTATAATCCTAATGCGACCCTTTTGCCGAAACTGAAGTTTTTATGGTCTATTGGCGCGTCAAGTGATGATGTTGCCGCAAACCCTTATATTTTGGAGTACAGCTTGGAAAAGCGATTAGTTCCATTTTATGACTCTTGCAAGAGTATGTTTCTTTCGGACAAAGAAATTGTTAAGATTTTAAGGGACCATGGTTCTTATGTTTTAAGCAACTCGCGAGTGTGTGATAATCCTAATGTTGAACTACTAAAAGAAGTTGGAGTTGGAATGAGATTTATTGGTCAGATCTTATGTAGAAAACCTAGGCTATTGAACATACCCTATGACAAGTTTAAGACGGTTGTTTACAAGCTTCTGGACATGAAATTCGATCTGTCCAAAGCTCTTTTTGTTTCGGCACTCCCTGTAAGATTAGCTATGAGTGACTTGACATGGGCACACAAGATTGAAGTTTATAAGAGGTGGGGTTGGACTGAGCATGAGGTTATATCAGCGTTTAGGAAGAATCCAGTGATTATGTCTTTATCTGAAGAAAAAATCTTGAGTGGGATGGAGTTCCTTGTGAATAAGATCGGCTTCCAGTCTATTGCTATTGCTGAAAGACCAGTCGTGTTAACTTACTCGTTAAAATCGAGAATGATTCCGAGGTGTTCAGTTATCAGAGTTCTGCAGATGAAAGGCTTGATAAGCGAGGATTTAAGCTTACTTTCATTTTCGTTTCTGATTATTACCGAGCAAAGCTTTGTGGAAAGGTTTATAATCAAGTACGAGGAAAAGCTTCCTAAACTATTAACTGCATATCAAAGTAATCTGGGCATTTTGGAATTAGGTGAAAGTTAAGATTCTTATGTTCAGCATTTCAAGATTCAAGTATATTTAGAAATTGTGTTTACTGGGTAATTACCTAAACCTCTGCAACTGTTGCGGTCCCTAAAATGGAACTAGTGTTCTAGTGTATTTTTCCGGAGATGGCGAGACCCAAAAAGCTCTGCGGTCCTTTTGCCTCCCATGTAGTGAGACATCCTGAATTCTGAATACTAATTTCTCTTTTTTTAATATATTCGTAATTCGTCACAGTTTTTATGGACTTCAAATGCACAAACACACATGTACACAATATTTGCTTTAATCTTTCAACATTGAACAATATTTCCATGTTCCCAGATAATCAAAACCCACTATCTATAACCTTTGAAATTTTACCATCTTTAACAATTGAAATTGATAAAATTTGTCCCAAACACTATCACTCGTTGTGCCTTATTGCAATTTCTATGTAACAGGGACTTAAAATTTTGATCTTTGTATTTGCCAGGTTGAGTTCTTTCTCTCTAAAACCATGGATTAACGATACATAGCCATATCTCTAAAGTCATTACCATTTACCCAAATTTGTAAGTATATATAACCCCAATAATATCATAGTGCCCGAGCTCAAATTATTTAATTGTATTGGCATTTCAGATAATGCCATTTGCATTAAACCCTTATATGAGGTAGATAAGATAATAAATTAATCACTGCTCTTATTTCCTTGAAGGCTTGTTGCTATATGAAAATGAGATGTTACTCTATAGAGATGTATCAGTGGAACTTGTTATCTGATTTGCACTGCAATGTTGGTCCAAGTGTTACTGCTGCTGATTATCACCTCAATTTTTGTGTTTTTGAAGATTTTGTATCGTATGCTGATTTCTTCAAGGGTACACTTATTAGAGTATATCTTAAAATAGATTGCTACTATTTGGGAGCACCTTCTCTACGTCTTTTCTACCAATGGGCACCATCATTTATCACTCCTTGCACTAAATTTCTACTAAAATATGTCTCTGCTGTTAAATGATGAGGGATAAACATTCTTTTTGCATTTTTAGAGCAAGAAGCAGAAGTATACAAATGTTTCAAATGTTGTTCACGGGTGTTCTCCATTTATTACAAATTCTCCTTGTGATGCAGTTGAATCATGGCAGTTAGGAAATTTCATTCTTGTATTTTAGAAAGATATTCAAATTTTCAAAATTATATTAATAATATAAATTCTAACATGATATTTGAATGTATAAACAGGTGATATCAAATATAATTTAACTATTTTTAACAATTATGGTCAACTTAAATGGAAAGTTATCAGAAAAATGTAAAATATATTCACTTTGTAAAATAATGGGATGTAGTTTATATTTTTGAAGAACATTTCTTCTACCTTTTGTGTATATACATATTTTTTTTTTGAATTTTTTTGTGTATATTTACTTTAACGTATCTTACCATTTGTTTTTGGCTGCGAATGATACTCTATTGAACAAGGATGGCAACCGGCAAGTCGAGAATTCAAGGTAAGCAGTAAACAGGTAGCATAAGTACTGCTAGACTACTTACCCTCCTTTCATTTGTGACTCTTGCAGAATATAATATCATTCTCTGACTACTTGAACTCCTTTTTCGTTCTCTGTAATTTTAGATTTTGATATTTAACCCAATTTCTACGCATGATTTTAAATATCCTGACTAAGTCAGATTCTTCTTTCTGATGTTTAATAATGGAGATGTAGACTGCTTGTTGAAAAATTTGAAACCCCTATTTTCTTCTCCTACTTGGATGCACAAATTAATTGTTCTTTGCTCCTTGACTTGATCGCCAATTGTGATGTCAAATATCTAAATCAAATTTGATACCGGAGCTTCGGTTGTCTAAGTCATGCATGTGTCAAATATTTATGTTCAAATTGGATGCGAGTTCAACTACCTTGGAATTTAGAATTAAGACCTGTCCAAGCTAGAGTAAATATTCACAGAGTTCTGAGCTGGTATTATTTTTTAAAAATTTTGTTTTAGAATTGGGTTTTTAAAAGCAGGAGACTGAAGCATATGATAACTAGCTCTTGGCATCTATAATCCCGCACATATCAAAACATTTCAGACAGAGCTACTTCACACAGAAATGATGACCACGATGATCTAGACTCTTAAATCAAATAATATCATATGGGTCCCCGCCCCAGCACAGGTCCAGCAGCATGGCCGGGCAACATACAATTTCCTAGCTATGGGATGAATATTCATCGGCCAGTATTATAATATTTTTTTAACACGTCAAACGTTTTTTAAGTAGTGGATGGGTACATGTACAGCTTTTAAATCGCTGAATATGTAAAATATTTCGTTGAACTGTTAAATAATCATTTTACTCTTCCAACACTTAAAAAACGCTAAACGTATTAAAAAGAATGTTATAATTTGACTGCTATATATTCATCCAGCAGCAAGGAAACTATGTTATATAAGACGTAGCCCATACGAGAGCAAGAACCATTTATAATATTTGTCTATAGACGTTTTAATGTGTTAAACTCTATGTTATATAAGAGGTACCATCATACGAGAAGGGTTCGTTCATAGATGTTTAAATGTGTTAAACGAGTCAATTCCTCCTATGTGTGAAAAGTAAGAGGTCAGAAAGCTCCTTGAAAACACTGGAAACCTTGTTACCACGAAATCATAGACTTCTAAAGAACCTCACACGTCAAACTAATAAATCATAAAGAATGTAAAATCAAGACAAGTCCAGCACCAATGCATCATATTTCCACAAAACCATGGACTTTAAATAGCTACTTGGTAACTACATTTCAGACAGAGCTACTTGATCATTACTTGTAATGGCAGCGCCAAGTAGCTTATTATTCTCCCTTTTCTTCTATATTCTCTGTTCTGCTTGTGTTAATACAATTGTAAACGCAGTAACTAGTCCTATACTGTGCCATGAAGATGAGAAGTCCTTCCTGTTGAATTTTAAGAAAAGCCTTACTTTGTCTTCTGATTCATCTTCTTACTCAAAGACTGCATCCTGGAAGGCTGATAACAGCAGTGATTGCTGCTCATGGGACGGGGTTGAGTGCGACAAAGACACTGGTTTTGTCATTAGTCTTGACCTGAGTAACAGTTCAATATCTGGTACCCTTCATTCCAACAGCACTCTGTTTGGCCTTGTTCATCTCCGAGACCTAAACCTTGCAGACAATGACTTCAAGAACTCTTCAATCCCTCCTCAGATTTCTTATCTTTCGAGGTTATCCTCTATAAACCTCTCACACTCATCAATCTCTGGCCAAATCCCATTCGAGCTTTCAGGGTCGTTAGACTTGACTTCCCTCGATCTGTCAAGCAATTTCTTGAATGGTACCTTTCCGGTTGCCATTTTTGATCTCCCAAGCCTGACTGTTCTCAATGTGAGTTACAATCAGAATCTTGCTGGATATCTTCCGGTATTTAACCAAACAAGCTCCCTGAGAGCACTGGAACTTGATTCCACAAAATTCTCTGGTACCATACCAGCCTCAATTGGAAATTTGCAGTCACTGACTAAATTGCGCCTTGGAAGATGTCGTTTTTCTGGATCAATTCCGGCCTCAATTGGTAACTTGACCGAGCTCACTTTCTTATCATTCACTAATGCCAGGTTTGAAGCAGGAAAACTTTCTTGGCTTGACAAGCTAACTAAACTGAACAGTTTGTACCTTATGTATACCAATCTATATGGCGAAATCCCATCATCTCTTGCAAATCTGACCAAACTTACTACTCTTCACCTTCAAATGAACCATTTCACCGGTGAAATCCCATTCCAGTTATTTAACATGACTGAGTTGATCAATTTGAGCCTGTTCGATAACCAACTGACAGGCTCAATATCAAGTTCATTCTCTCAACTCATCAACCTAGATAATCTTAATCTGAAGAAGAATAACTTTAGCGGTATAGTGGAGGCAGACGTCTTTCTGAGCCTCGAAAAGCTTACATTTCTCAGTCTATCACAAAACAACATATCCTTGCTTACCAACCATCTGATAAACTCCACTCTTTCACACTTTACAGGACTAGAACTGGATTCTTGTAATCTAAAAGAGATCCCTTATTTTCTGAAATTCCAGGATAAATTGGAGACGCTATCGCTGACAGGAAACAGTATTCATGGCCAGGTTCCAGCTTGGTTATGGAACGCGAGTGATAGTTTGGTGGAAATATACCTTTTTCGTAACTTCCTGACAGGCATGGGACAGAACTTATCTGTTCTTCCAGGTACTAGTCTAAGAGTTATAGACATTAAAGATAATATGCTAAAGGGGAATCTTCCAGTTCCACCAACAACTATAATGGCTTACTATGTCGCGAACAACAAACTGACTGGAGAAATTCCAAGCAAGATGTGTGGTCTCAGATCTCTTAAAATACTGCACTTGTTCAATAATAACATGACTGGACCGATTCCTTCGTGTTTGGGTAATTCTTTGTCTGTGTTTAATGTGGGAGGCAACAATTTTTCTGGTATGATTCCTCAATCATACTCAGAAAAATGCGACTTGAGAGTGATGGACTTGAGCCAGAACAGGTTAGAAGGTCAACTACCGCGATCTTTGTCAAATTGTAGAATGCTCCGTATTTTGGATCTAGGAGATAACAAGTTGGAAGATACTTTTCCTTCTTGGTTGGGGACTCTTCCTCAGCTGCAAGTTCTAATTTTGCATGCCAACAGATTTTGGGGGGCAACTGCTTCGAGTCCTGGAATTGGTTCACCGTTTCCAATGTTACAGATTATTGATGTCTCTCAGAACTCGTTTTCTGGTGATTTGCCTCTGGAATATATCAAGAACTGGAGTGCTATGAAATTTTTGCCTTCAGACATGGAGCTATACGCATACACTAGAACAGAATTTCAATCAGGGAAACATCACTGGACTGACACGTATTCGAGCTCACTTACACTTAGGAACAAAGGTGTGACAGCAGAGTACGCAAAGCATGTGAATGTTCTATGTGCCATTGATTTCTCAAGTAACAGATTCACAGGGAAGATTCCAGATTCTCTTGGAAGCCTAAAGCAGGTTCAGATGCTCAACCTCGCAAACAATGAGCTTACGGGTCCAATTCCTCCATCCCTAGGGAGCCTAAGGCAGCTCGAGTCGTTGGACCTTTCAGTGAACAAGCTGTCCGGAGCCATCCCACACCAAATAGCAGCAGAACTAAACTTCCTTTCATTCTTCAATGTATCTTACAACACTCTGAGTGGCCCCATACCACAAGGGCCGCAATTTAGGACATTTGAGAAGGATTCTTACATCGGAAATCTGGGACTATGTGGTCTTCCGTTATCTAAGAAATGTGCTTCTGCAAAGTCACCTGAACCTGACAATGAAGATGTCAATGATTCTGACGAGTCTCTTAATGTATCTGATTGGGCATTTATATTAACAGGAATTGGAACTGGTCTAGTAATTGGT
This sequence comes from Daucus carota subsp. sativus, assembly GCF_001625215.2. Taxonomy (NCBI): domain Eukaryota; kingdom Viridiplantae; phylum Streptophyta; class Magnoliopsida; order Apiales; family Apiaceae; genus Daucus; species Daucus carota. The sequence continues at coordinate 61,123,181 of NC_030383.2, read as the reverse complement.
TATGTTCTGGGAACCAATATAAGCAAAAGGCACCCATGGTTAATTTTGAAGGTAGCGGAAGTACTGACAAGGAGGAGTTACACGCGTAACTTGGAATCAGAAGTTACTATGGATGAAATAACTATTTTCAGAACTAACTATAGATGAAGTAACAATTTATTCGACTTCCTAGTCTTTGGTGAAGGCGCGAGGTATTTTTGTTGAATGATTTTAAAAGATAATCAGTTATTCTTGTCTTGTTTTGTTTTACATTTTCCACATTTAAGTAATTACATTTTCATGTCCTGATATTGTGCGCAAACAAGATTCCACTTATCTTCAAAATTTACGCTTGGGCTGTGTATAATTTACTTCTTACATTTATTGCAAAATGACACTGAAATTTTGTATTACAAAGCTAAAACCTCCTCCATGTTGAAGCTCATAACCCTGATAAAACTTGGGAGATAAACAGTTACATAATCATTGCATTGCTATGTTTATACAGTCATGTACTAGCTATGCCAGTCATGTCTTAGTTGTGCTTTACGGTCATAGCTAAAATGTGATGCTGAGGTGAAAATTGAGATGAGGCTTTGCTGCAAGTTCATCCTGTTAAAGGATCATAACGATTGCAGGAATGCGGCAGAGTTCTGGCTAAATTGTTTATCCTGTTGAAGGATCATAATGTTCGTAGAAGATGCGGCTGAGTTCTGGCTAAATTGTATTCACAAGAACTCAATGCAGAAGGAACAAACTTACCTTGATCAGCTTTATCTAGTTATGGATATTGCTTTTCCGGAAGAAATGCCAAGGTTAGTGACAGAAATGACCATTACAAGACATTTTATTTAGAGCCGTTAAGTTCGTGGTTAACGAGTCATGTTGACAGAAATCGAAACCTCAAACTCATGTGTTGGTGTTTGGATTTTGTGATATGAAATGAGAACTTGATTTTCATCTGATCATTTTTTCCAAATCCTTTGATATACTCATTCTCGCACTCTTCTAGAATTATAAGTTTCTATCTAGCTCAACACTATCTGGACGGCGATGGTCACAATAATCAATTATAAATAACATTCATAAAAAATTATTAGTTGATAAAAAATCTTAAAATGAATAATTTTTTTTAAAAAAAGTTGTCGAATGATAAAATTTCCAGAATAAGTGATTCTTTCTGTGAAAAATATGATAATTCATTATATTTTAGTAAAAAATTGAAATTATTGTCTATCCCCAAAAAAACCGCTTACGTGTGTGATGGACCATGCTATTTATAATTGTTCAAATCCAAAAATTGTAAAAAATAAACAAAGAATAGTTGCTTAACATGGCAGCTCAGTACCAGATTCCCCCTGCCTTTTCATGCCACTTTCATCTCTAACATTCCACACTATCTCTCTCGCAATCTCTCTCTCTCAATCTCTCGCTCTCTCTCCGAAATGAAACTCACAAGACTACTCACACATCTCAAGCCCTACAATTCACCCCCAAGCAATTACACACATCATCTCATCTCTATAATTCAACCTCCATTACACAATCACTCACTCTCTCCCTCTCCGAACCCTAATTTCACGCTTCCCAAGAGATGGCACGGCGGTCACTCTCACCACGATCACCGGCGCCGATCGGAGGAAGGCGAGAAGATTTTCCGGCTCGGACTCGCCGCTGATATCGGATTAGCTGCCGGTAAAGCATTGACCGGTTATGTCTCTGGGAGTACCGCGATTATCGCTGATGCAGCTCATTCTCTGTCTGATGTGGTAATTGCTTCTTTTGGAACTCGATAAATTAGTTTTCTCGGTTTTAATATGATTAATTTAGTTGATAATGTAATGTTGACATCAGTAGTCGTTGAAATGATTATCTCGAGAAATGACGGTGTTGTGTATTTTTACCTCGATGAAATTACTGAATACTTGTAATTTAAGCCTTGGCATTATGTTTATTTAAGCCGCTGAGCTGCAAGAACTGCAATTATTTCCAATGCTGCTATTTTTATGTGGTAATCACCATCTCATTAAGTCTTTTTAGGTAGCAGAACCTCGACGAATAGGTTTTAATATTAAGTACAATGTATTTTAACTTAAATAAATGTAATAAGCAGAATAAATTTGGTTACATAGAGATTTGTTAGTTATGTAATTTTTGCGAGGAAGTCTACTGACATTTGCTCTTATAATGTTATAGAAGAATTTTTGTTGCAGTGGATATTATATAAAACGTTGGGAAAGCATATACAGATAAACAATCTGTTAAGTCAACTAGGTTTAATTGGGATTGCGGTTTTTTAGTGATGAACTTCACAAGTACACGGAAGATGTTAAATGTGTTTTTCAAATGCTGACAGCAATTATTACCTTTTCCTTATAAATTTATCCAGCAACTAGAGACGAGTTCTGACACGAGTGTGGATTTAAGTGTCCAAATTTTAGTTTAAAAAGTATTAGTAGGATTTTTGGGTATGGATCCAAAATTGGATACTGGTGTAGGTACTAGATGCTAAATAAGGAATATAATGCATGTAATATTTAGTGAGAAAATGTTGATAGCGCAAATTAACAAAGTCAAAATTGATTCATTTCATTCACAATGGAGTTTCTAAATTTTTACTGTTTCCTTATAGTGTTCAACTTCAGTGTATATGCTTCCTCATTGTTACTAGCAATTTAATAGTTTTATCAGATTGCAATATATTTATCATGCAATCTAGTGTATGAAAATGGGCCTCTTATATATTGATATTATATTTTCTGCTACACTAAGATCGCCTTTGGTGAATGTTTATCTTCTCTGTTTGCAGGTTCTTAGCGGTGTTGCTTTGCTGTCATATAAAGCTGCAATGGTTCCCAAGGACAAAGAACACCCATATGGTCGCTTTTGATCTGTACCTACATTCTACTACTCTTGGCATTCCTGTAGTTATATTCTTTGTTCATGTTAATAGGAATTATTCTTTTTTACTCGTGTGCGAGTGCACACACAAATGTAAATGAAGTGCATGCTTGAAGTAAATCACGCTTTATGATTTAAAGAGTTTGGATCGTGATTATATTTAAGTATGTATTACCAACTATGAATCTTTTTAGCTACTAATCCATTAACACAATTTGGTGTGCTCTTAATGTGTTTTATGTTTGAACATGTTTTGTTGTTTTTTTGATAAACGTAAATCAGTTGATTTTAGGTCTCGACAGAAGTGAGCATGTTTAGGGTCTGACTCGTAATGTTAATACCAGCTGCCTTTTAGGTCATATTTTATAATGATTTGCTTTCCTATGGGAACTTCTCTAAAGTTCAATATATGTTGTAATAGCTTGCTCATTGTAGTGTGATTGCTCTTATATTTTCTTTTGCTTATTATCTTACAGGCCATGGAAAATTCGAATCATTAGGAGCACTTGGAATTTCTAGTGTGCTCTTGGCAACTGGTGGAGCTATTGCATGGCATGCAGTTGATATTTTAGCGGTATAGATCTTTTTTGCCCTGAAATTTTCCCTTCCCTCTAAAATACATGTTAGAAAAATAAAAAAAATGGAAATTTACTCCTCTTTGCTTATCTTTTTTTTTTTTAGTCTAGTTAATCATATTTTGTTATCTTTAATCTGCAGGGACTGTTAGTAGCAGCACCACAAATAATTGATCCGTCGGCTTATCCACACATGCAGAGCCATAGTTCTGGTGGACATCATCATGGAATTGACATGAGTCACCCTGTGTTAGCCTTAAGTACAATGATAGTATCAATTTCAGTTAAAGAAGGGTATCGGTCAAACAAACCTTTGATTTTATTATTTTGATTGTCGTATTTGTAAGTTTTGGTGTGACAATAGTTGTCCTTATCCTCTATCTTCCATCTTGTTAAAGGTCATGTAATTTATATGTGGTCTCTCATCCTCTTATTTCCAGCTTGTATTTAATTCACAAGTATATTGTTTCCTTTGACTCTAGGCTATACTGGATAACGAAGAGAGCAGGGGAAAAGTCAGGTAGTGGGTTGATGAAAGCAAATGCTTGGCATCATCGTGCAGATGCTGTATCATCCATAGTTGCTCTCATTGGGGTTGGTAATGACCTTCATCCTTGTATGTTGCCAGATAATCTATAGAATATGTGTTCTATTTTTTATATGAGACAAGCACAGCATTAGTGACAGTTTGAGTGTTATGATACGTTGATAGATCTGACCAACATCTGTTTGCATTATTGATAAGAGTTCTTAAATGTACTATATGTTACCAAATCTTACACTAATATCCATATAGTAATGTGTATCTTTCACGGTTTAAATCATAGTAACAAAATGAGTGCAGCTGTAAAAAATTGGAAAATATAAACAATTTAGAAGATAAGGAAATACGCATCAAGATAGTTTGGGTGTATTGAGTGTATCGCGGTAGATTTAACTGTGAAGAATTGTGTATATAGATAGAATTAAACATGGGAAATGACAGCAGTTGATCCGACTATTATTTAAATACTTGGACGAGAACTTCCCATTATCTGCTAGTGTATTTACTGTTTGATTTCTCCTTTTATATTTAGGGTTGGTGGTGTAACACTGTAACCCATGTAAAATTTATATTACATATAGCATTTTCGCTCCTCTAGCCTTTCCCCTTCAGTAAGCCACCTATTGTGGTTAAAAATTGGGTCCTGTCTGATAAAGGCTTATTCACTTGCATCAGGAGGATCAATTATTGGGGTGAAGTTCCTGGATCCTCTTGCTGGACTTGTTGTCTCAGGCATGATCCTAAAAGCTGGACTGGAAACTGGTTATGCGAGGTATTGGTTGTCTGTGTTACTCTTTATCTTTTCTCTTCTCTTCCTATCCATTTTTTAGAATGGTAGACCAATACTTTTTAATTAAACGTGAGTCTTCAAGTTTGATATATCTTGATAGCCTAATGAGTACATTAGATTCCTCTGAATTTATCATTTTTACGTTATAAGGTCATTTCTATTTGATTAACATTTTACAGTCACTTCAAAAATAAACGTAGTTCGTATTGGCACATTTGTGTAGCCACACCAGTTATGTCCTTTGAGTAGTTCTTCTTGGCCGTTTATTTTAGCTGTTTGATATGACTCCTACTGTCTTGAAAAAGAATGGTTATTAAGTTTGATCAGAATAGAAGTAATTGACCTGTCTCTATCTGAATCTGGATTTTAGTGTATTGGAACTGGTGGATGCTGCAGTCCCAGCGCAACTTTTGGATCCTTATAGGCAAACAATTAAACAAGTTGAGGAAGTAAAGGCGAGTCATTTTAACCCCTCTTAACTAGGAAAGAAGTCGTTTCTTTTTCAGTTTTTCTTGCACGTTTCACAAATTATTATGATCATTTGCATCATATTACTACTCTGTTGCAACATAACTGAAATTTACATGCCATATTCTCCTGCACTGTGAATGAGGTTTCCACTGTAGGACTTGGTAATTTACGAGTCGATTTGAGTTTACAGGATTTAACTATTTATGATTTACTGTTTGCTATATGGTCTTATATGAACAGGGATGCAATCATTTAAGGGGAAGAAGAGCTGGTTCATCACTGCATCTTGATGTAAATATTGAGGTTGTTCTGATGTAATATAATTCATTCTTGATGTAACCAAACATCACATTTGATTTTATGCATATATGTGGTATCGTTTTTCAATCATACAGCGGTTGCTCTTACCTTGTAGGTTGATCCATTCTCGAGCGTTAGTGCTGCACATGAGATTGAGGAAAATGTTCGCCGTGCGATTCTAGAGTCTCATCCTGAAGTTGCTGAAGTTTTCATTCACATAGGTATGGCTTATCCCTTGTCCAACATCAGGGCATTTTTTACAATTGCATTTTTTTTTCCTTTTTAGGAATTCCGCGAATACAAGTTCTTCATCGGGTATGTTTACTTTTATTGTTTTCTGATTGGTTCTTTTCTTATTCTAAGAGTTCTACACACTGAACTCTGACATGATTTGCTACTGCAATTAAATAGGAATATTTTTTTTAAAAAAAATTACTTTCACTTTCGACTATGAAGTTGATCTGTTTTCTAAATGGGGGAACTTTGCGGGCAGTTAATTCATATTAATTCTCTATAAACCGGTATATAACTTTCACCAATTTAAATTCTTATGGAAACTACAATTTTTTTTTATATCCATTTAATGTAAGATTGTTTTTGGGAACATGCAACTTATTTCAAATGATGGATTTTAAATGACATGATTTGAGTTGTCATATAAATTCTTAACTTTATACTAGTATGAGTCTCTTGATTTTCAAACGCAATCACATCGCAATTCTTTTGTTTATCCAAACATGTCATTTGATTAAATACGTAGTTTCAAATGAAATCCATGTTTCCAAACAGGCCATTCTGGGCAACTTGAGAAATAATTTCTGCAGTTGAACTAACCTAAGTGAAGCATTTAGTTTCCGTTGTGTTGAAGGAGGAGGTCTATATATGTAGAATTACTTCAGTTGTGTACTCGATATTATTACTCTGGTCAGCATATCTTTTATCTTTTGGATATTTATCTAGAGCCTTGGCTTTCAAACATTACACTCGATGTAAAAGACCAGCAAAGTGATATGAAGGGAGCCTATCATTCAAAGAGTAATGTATCTTCCAATGATAAAGATATTGAAGACATCATCTATGGATTGTTAGCAGCAAAATATGCAGAGGTACATCTTTCTATTATCTCTAAACTTCCTCATAAATTGTTTTGTATGTACTAAAATTTGTTAAGGCAAGTTAGACTTTTTTGATAATATGTTCCCACTGTTCACCATAAATAGTTCAGTCTAATATAATGTGTGAATTATTGATGCTATATGCTTTTCAGAATGCATGATTTATATCTGAAAACAAACCTAGTTATTTCACATGGAACAGGAGAATATAAGTAATGGTACCTCAGTTTGATTTTTGTTAATTTTTCTATATAAATTTTGTCAAGGTGGCGCCTTGAGACCCTTTTGCCTGCATCTAGTTTTCTTTGGTAAATGACGCACTTTTCCATTCCAATTAGTTTATTTAGTGGAAGGGAGCCTTAAACGATTAATACTCTTCTCATTGCATCTTAAAAGGTGATCACTTTAAATTCTCGCTTTTAATTTTTACAGTAAATGTGATTAATATGTTTGGAGTGTTGACCGTTTTAAAACCCTGCTTCAACCTTCAACAAACTATTTTTCCTTAAAAACTAGAAAGTATTATAGTTCTGTGCAATTTGGCAATTATGTCACCGTTAAGTCCTGATGGAGATTTGATTGTCCTGGTAATAGGAAAGAGTATAGATGGTCAATCCCTTTCCTCTCCCCAGTAGCCTAGCCTCCTATTTTCCTCTATTATGCAATGTAAAGTACTTGCATTGTCCCAACTACCATGTAATCATATTAAACTTTGTAAGGTTATTGTTTTTTCACTCTAGCAAAATATATCCCTGAATCTTTGTTGAAAAGTTTCTGGTTTTCCCTCTCCAGCAAATGGTTGTTGAGCGCATAACGTCTCACATTCTGCAAGGCAAGACTTTACTTCAAGTGGAAGTATCTATGCCCCCAGATGTATTAATTAGGTAGAACTCAAATTATCAACTTTCTTCTGCTCCAATCTATTTTGTTTGCCTCATCTTTCAATATTTATCGTCAGAGATGCGATAAAATTGGCAAAAGATGCACAGGGGCACATTAAGCCGGCAGTGTCGGATGCTGTACAGGTCTGCTTCCAGCTACAGCTTGGTAGTGCTATAATCGAGAGCCGCAATGTATGATATAATCAGGAGGAACAACATGGTTTTAGTACGAATAGCCAATAGGTTTATACATAGCAATCAGCTTTTTTTTTTTTTTTTGACAAATAGGAGCACTTAAAATTGTATTGTGCTATATGGGACCAAATTATATAGAATTTCAGCAATTACTTGACCCCTTTAGTCCTTTACTGTCGAGGATTCTCAAGCAAGCACCAGAAGCAAGTAATTTTTTGTATTTTTGCAATTGGAGTTGGAACTATCATATCATCTGAAGCAATTTGTAATCCCCAAGGCTGACTATTGCAATTGGATTTACATTGTTCCTATTTTTCACAATTTGAAATTTATACCTTTTGCTGTATTTTGTAATTATGAAGTGATTCTTTTAATTAAAAATCAAGCCAAAACTTGTGCTGGTATGTATGATTTTAGAAGGGCATCAAGCATATCTAAACAAAGTTAAACTTTGATTGCACAGTTGATGCTTGACACTTCTACTCTGATAATCCATTTTCTGACATAAATATTGTTTTTGTTTGCTTCAGGTGACAATTAAAACAACATGGTCATATAAAAATGATAAATAAACTCTAAATTTTACTATATAAACTCCAATTTTATTTTTTTCACTTTGTCTAGCTCTAAAGAACTAACAAATACTCTCCAATTTCATTTTTTTTCACATTGTGTACTTTTAAAAACTGACAAAAAAGCTTCATAATTTATTAATTAAACTCCAATTTCATTTTTATCATATATTACAAACATTATATCAATTTTATAGGCATATAATTCAGATTAATAAAACAAGATTGATTTAAATTAATTTTTTAATATCACATTTTGTCCTTTTACACACTTTAAAAAAAAGTAACTATGTTCGCCACGCACACAATGCATTTTCTTTTAACAGTTTTTCTGAATTATATACATGAACACAATAAAAAATAAGTATTAAAATGATGGGTAACCGATGGAAATGGGAACAAGAATTATAAAAATAAAGAGTATGAAAATGAATCCCAGAAAAGGAATGATTAACCATAAAATGGAATAAAATTCTCATTCTATAATCTTCTATGACCGGTTCCTGAGTTCGACTCTAACTCATCTCGAGAATATCTTATAACAGATACTCAAATTGTAAGGTAATATAAGCCGCATTAGTAAAAAAAAATATACTAATCCAAACAAAACATATATATTTACGACATATATATTTACGATTTCAATTTCAATTAATCAGCTCATTAACCCTGAATCAACTACCCCTTAAATTTTATACATCTAGTTCATTTTAAATATTAAAATAAGTTTGCTCTGCAATTTGTTTTCAATACTTACACCTGTTTTATTCAATTTCTTCCAAAGAGTTTCTCATATATCTAATTCCAAAAACCAAACTATTTCGTTGTGATGTAAACTGTACTGAATGTGGCACAAAACCAACTCGATCAACTTGAAGTGCTTGAATACATCTCTGACCCTAAAAACATCCAATAGTATAACGAAAATTAAATACATCATCAGAATTTTGTAAACTTCTAATAATCATAAGTAATCATTTCTCAACGCTTAAATCACAAAAAAAAAAAAAAAAACATAAATTAAAATCCCAGGAAAATATTTTAACAAAACACCAATGCTAAAAAACAATACAGCAAAACCAGATTCATGCAAACACATTGAAAAAGAACAAAAGAAAAGAAGCCATTGGTCAGATAATTGTAGTCTGTTTTTTAAATCGACATGTATATTCCGTATAATCAATCCTCACCCCAACAGCTTCTTTCATACTATCAAGAATAATAATTCACCGTAGAACTGTCCGACACGAGAAACGAACTTTTCACAATCTAATCTAAAAGTTAGTTTCGCAAAATATCCGTTCCTCGTAATCAGCCAATTCTCATGCGAATCGGCATAAAAATCACAAAACAAAAAAAAAAATTACAAGTGCGAAAAAGAGAAGAGGCTCAGAAGGATCCATTGGTAAAGATTTCTCAATCAGAGAATGGGGAGAATGAAATCCCCTCAGAAAATAGGTAGGTTTTTCATCATCACAGCCTCGTAGAAATTAATTAAAATCGAAAACTTAACAATATTTGAAAACACAGAGAAAATTGTTGATTGCTTAAAGGGCGATGTGTGTGTTTATATATACGCACAGAGGGATTGCCCTGGATATCGTTTTAGGGTTTGTATAAGATTTGTTGACTGAATTACTGAAATGCCCATGGGCTTTGTTTTAGGTACTGGGCCAGCAGGCCCATGATTAGAGATATGAAGATGGGTTTGGAGGGAATTTAATTATCACCTTGGTGCAAGTTCGATGAAACGTGCATTTTATTTGGATTTGGAATCCTCCTAAAAAAATATATTTGAATGCTTTAGATTTGAAATAAAATTCAAATATATATTTTCAAACAAGTTATTTGTTTAAATTCAGAATTTCAAATATAATTCAGGTTTTTGAAAAAACAATTAAATTAATCAGTAAATATGATTGCAAAAATTAAGAGGCCGAACTAATTGATTGACCTGTGGATTCAAGATTTGTCAAATATTTTTTGATAAATAAAATATCTTTAATTAAATCACAATGTAACTAATAAATGAATAAAATAATTTTGAAACTTAATCGGAATGTGATCGATAAACTTATTATTTTTTGATTTTGCGGAACAATTAAAAAAAGGACGGTGTTTAATTTAATCGGTACCTGACGGGATTTCATTGCAAGGGTAATATAATGCATAGGGACAAAAAAGAGCAATAGCTTAGAAAAAAGAAAGAGAGAGCAATACATAAGTTTTAAATTAGGTAATGCTATCGGGCAATGCAGTTTTAATAAACAAGGCGTCACCTTTGTTATTGCCCTAATTAGCCTAAACAGGCTTCTGTTATTCAAGATTAGAACTAATAACAACTAGCTCAAGAGCATGGCTCTATTTCAAAAGCTCATTCGGCCCACTCAATTTAAGCCCTGTGGTAAAAATCAAGTTTGGGCTGAAGTAAGCCCAAAATGAAATGGATGGGTTATCCTTAAACATCCCAAATGGGCTTTTCCATGTCTGATTCTGCATGTGATAGTTGTTGAAAAGGATTTGCCATTTGCATTCTTTGTTGTTGCTCATGCACATTTGGTGGCCTTGACCCTCCTCCAATCCCCAAGAAATCTACCGTCAACATGTCATTGCCGCCGCTGCCACCTCCCGGTGGTGCTACTCCGGCAGGCCCGCCTAGTCCTCCGAATCTTGACGGGCCTGTCGTGTTCCAGCCCATTGTCCCGTCATTGTCTTGATTGCCCGTGTTTTTAATGAATCCTGCATGATTTTGTTGGTCATTGCCCATAAGCATGTCACTAAACATTCCCATGTCACTCATTGTCGGCGAATTAGCGGGCCCGGACCCGAACATCTGGGCCACTTCTTGTGGGCCCTTTTGCAACATTTGTGCATTTCCATATGCTCCTCCAGGAGTGATTCCAACCATAGTTGTCTGATCAGGCTGTGTCTGAAAATTCTCATAAGAATTATTACCAGGGCTTTGCATCATTGGACCTGCCATGCTACTAACAAAACTCTTCTGCATCATAGGAGAGTTTATGCTATTACTTGCAGTTGCCCCCATTTGGGCCGCCTTCTGCAACAATGCTGTTGCAGACATGTGGGCTGTCCCGGAAACCTGGCCCTGTCCATTGAAGCTAGCAGGACTATTTGAGCTGAGCTGAAGCCCAGATGAAGAGGAAGGTGCATTGTTTCTCTGACCACCAAAAAGTGTTCCTGAGCTGGTGGAGAACATACCACCAGCCATGTTCATGGGCTTAAACGCCACGAGGTCCGAGGGGAGTGACTTCATTGGGCTTTTGTTGTCATAATTGTTGTTGAATTCAGTCATTGCCATGGAAGTGCTATTAGGCATTGATGAGAGGAGCTCATGAGGCATCTGAGCTTGTAAATTTGACCCCATACTATTCATTAGTCCTTGGTTCACTTTGCTGTTCTCTTCAGCCAGTGCATCACAGAATGCTCTGTGAGTTATAAAGCTATCTCTCCTGCACAAACCACCCAACACTTTCAACACTTTTTAAATCCGATACCATGTTAAGCTACCAATTAACTATGATTAACAGATACAGACAGTGAGACATGCACTCTTTGACCTAAGAGTAAGTGATTGTTGCTGGTGCCATTAGACTATAAAATCACATCTCTCTTTTTCTTTTGTCTTTGTTAGTATATGCAACCCGTGTTGACGTGATAGAGGAAATTAATCAAAAAGTATATCAATTTGTCGGTCATGGTCATGTTCCACCACCATATCATTCTATATTTGAAAATCTTATAATTACCCTTACAGGTTCTAATAATATATCATAAGATCCATTTAATCCTTTCTTCTAACACCTTAAAATTTTAGATGAACGGATTCTCAACATGGTATCAGAGCTCTGGTCTGGTGGAGAGAGATCCATTAGAGACCTTCCTTTGATATCTTAAGATTTTAGATGGACTGTTTCTCAACAACCCGATCCACAATCTAATCTATAATCATACCCGATTCATAAACGCCATGCAATAATAGAAAAAATTGTATCATATTCATACCTGGAGAAAATAGTGCCACAGTCACATTTATACTCCCTGGTGCCACAAGTCTTTTGATGAGCCTTCCAGTCTGATTGCACAGCATATTTCTTCGAACATTTGTCACATTTCCATTTCTTTTCTCCGTGTTTTCGACTATAATGTTTCTTGATTCCAGTAAGGTCACCTAATGCTCTTGCAGGATTATGGTGGACACAGCTTGGCTCCGGGCATATATAAACTCGTTTCCTCACCTCGGTGCTCGTTCTCTGCCTCAGCTTCCAGGGAAGATTGTGACCTCTGCGGTGCAACTGCAAGTTCTGATCTCTCTGGAAACCCTTGTTACAAATTTCACAGACAAATCTGTTGGTTGCCATTAGTGTAGTAGGAGACAGAGCAACAACTTCAGCCGTCGGATCTAATTTAAGCACATATAAACACATAATTATAACATCATTAACGCTAACCTCAGAGGATTAACTAATGGAATAAAAAGAACTAGAGATCAACAAAATACAGCCAAAACAGATGATCAGAAAAGTAAAATTTGTGCACAGTCTTGAACAATTATTGTGTTCTTTCCAACCAATAATTGACCCTTTACAATATTATCAATGATATTATATATTGCATCAAAAAATTTAATATGGAGTTTAAAACCAATCAAATAAATTTTAAAAAAAACTGATGTAGTACCATGCATATAATATGTACAGGGTCGGGGTCTGGTCCTTGACAAGCGATTGAACAGTATAATTAAACTCGAGAATAATGTATGTACCTGGAGTTCCTGGAAGATTTCTTTTCTTCTTAGCAGCTGGAAGAGAAGGTGAGGAATCAGAAGGAAGGCTGCCATGGAACTGCTGCTGCTGCTGTTTTCCGTGATGAAGCTGCTGAACTTCTTCACCAGTGTTGCCAGAAGAGAAGCTGCCTTCTTCACCTGTTATATTTGACATGACAAACTCAGAATAAACTGATAAATATATATAGTTGCACAATAAGTGATGTCTTTTTAGTACACTTCAAATTAGTCTGTCAATCTTGTTTTTGGTGAAATCTTGGCTAAAAGGAGGGTCTTGTTTTTTGGTAAACATGAAATCAGGAATCTGCTGAGAGTCTAGGAAGACAAAAGCAGGGAAATCTCCTTTATTTCTGGAGATATATAGAGAGAAGAGAGAGTTTATTAGTAGTTTCTTTGGTTGCTGGCAAAACAAGATATGAGAAGTTTGGTATTCTTTGGCTTATATAAATATATATATCAACACTTGACAGGGAAATGCCTAATTGTTTTGTTTGCTTTGGAGTATTTGATTCTAACATATGCTTGGCCTTCATCAACAACTCCCCTATTCACATCATCCTAAAACATTAAAAATAATGTATTGAATAGCCAACATACATATTATATGCAACCCAAATTATATTCATAATCTTTTTCCCAAATTACATGATGTACAGATAATTATTAGTACGAGTAGAACCAATCATATATTATCAATTACTAGATTTAAGAAAAAAAATCAGAATTTTGAGAAATCTATTATTTTCCAACACATTATTTCAGGTTCTGGATTTTATTGAACAAAAATACATCATAGATGTAATGTGTATTCTAATATTATATGATAGATTAAAAGTTAATTAGCAGGTGAAGATAAGATATTATATTATAATTGTAGAAAGTCTAAAAGAGTACAGATACAGTGAAATTTAGATCAGCAGTGAACTAAAAAGGTATGCACAAAGTAATTATTATCTCAAAAATTCTTATTACCATGAACTACAACAGTTAATTAAAATAATTGGTTTACATAATTAAATAATTACATAGCTTTGATTTTCATGTTGCCATAGTACAAGCAGTCCCTTTCCATCACTTTTTCTTTCCTCTTTTTCTAATAAGGATCATCTTGATAATTACAAAAAAGACCACTTTTCCAAAATAGTCAAATTAAAATGAGGAAATACAAAACTATGAACCCTGTTTTCTTTGCTATATATGCAGTTATGCACCACTAAATAGACTTTGTTTCTGCTGACTGTCAGACACAATGCTGACCTTCACAAACATGAGTTTTGTCATTTCAATGATTTCCCATATATTTATTTTTCTTTGGTTTCTCATGAACCATAAATTATAGTACTTCCTCTTCACTTTCATTCGACGCTTGTCAGTACTGGCTACCTAAGGGAAAAAACATGATTCCACCGACTTGATTTTATTTTTTATATTTCAAAAAGTTATAAATCCATTAATTTATTATATATGGGGTGTTTGGATGTGACTATAAACCCAATTTTAAGCTTATAAGTCAGAATCAGCTTATTCGTACTGTTTGTGTAATGTTTTTATAATCGATCGATGATTTTATATAAATCAGAATATGAGAAATTGAAAATCTTAACTTTTTTTAGTGATTTAATTTTATTTTTTAAATTTGATTTTACAAATATAGAGAGGACCATTTTAAAAGATAGTTTCTAATAATATATTATTATATTAATAGTTTTTATACTCAATAAGTTGTAAACACCAAAAAAATTATCCACACACATAAAATAAAAATTACTTCTCATTTGTAATTAACTTCTCGTTTACAAATAATAAACACTTTTTTAAGTTATGCCAAACGATTGATAAAAGAATTATAACAGAAGTGAGCGTTTCCCAATTCGGAATCCAAAATCGAATTAAACTAAACTTTGAATCGGTTCGGTTTTTTACAATTTAGTTCTAATTTAGTTCTCTTTTTTGTAATTTTGATTTTGATTCGATTTTGTCTCGACTTTTTACTTGAAACAGTATTGATATTGGTTCCGTTTTTGAAATTTTGCTATTTCAGTTCTCGATCTAATAAAAAGAATTAAGTTATCATTTTTTACTAAATTATTTGTGATGGAATTATTTGCTACAACTTCGTCGTAAATATCCGAATCAATTTTCTTACACAATGTTGCTAGCTATAAGTTAAATGTAGCCGAACTCTTCATGTCTTCCTAGTACCCCCTTTGGCTATTTAGTATATCGTCACTTTCCGCAACTAAAAATGCTTCGTGCTACCTTACTTGTTTACAAAGATGAATCAAATATTCAAATTTTGCTCTACATAACAAGTGGATTATAATCCTCCTGCAACATGTTCAGCATATACGATTTTAATCAGATGAATCGATGAATAATTAAATTGATCGGTGATTAATCAGATGAATAATAGAATAATCATATATTTAATCAGTTCGGCGAGCTACGGAACAGAGATTAATAGATGATTAACCGTGATTAATCACCGACTTTTAGAACATAGAATTATCATAATTAATGTGGCTGGCCAATCCGACCAATCAGTCAGTCACTTACCACTTTGCTGGTCTTTTCTAAATTTAGTACGAACCTTGCACGCATTGGATTTACGTATCAGCCATGATAACTAATCGTGTTTATGTTCTTAATGACGACACATATGATGTCTTTTAGTTAACTTAATCTCATGTCTCAATTGTATATTGTGTTTTAACTTTTCAAACTGATTGCATAGCAAGTGCTTATCAGTTTATGATTAATCAAGCCTCTTCCTCCAAGTGTAAGGATTAAAGTAGGGTTTGCATATCAAATTTATATTTCCTTTTGGCTTTATTGTGCAGATTTAAGAAGAAGAATAGATGGTCAAGAAGAGTCAAGACTATCTTGAAATCAGTTTATCAACAAGTCTCAGGTGAATTACTTTCGTTTTTGTATCGGGTATCGAGTGCTTGGTCCGATTTATGCACGAGTAACGGTACTTATTTCAAATTTTATTTCATTTTTTTTCGAAATGTGGTAGACACATATTTAATTTTAATTAAATAATTTATGTGCGTACATGATAATGTGAGTGGAAACAATCAAATATTGACAACTAGTATTTAAGAAAAGAAGATTAGGGACAAATATTGAAATATCCAGCATTTTCCATTACATATAAGTGAAATTTATAATAATTAGTCGTGATAATTAAAGTATCTGTGAAATCAGGAAATTATTCATTTATTAAATTTTTACTTTTATTATGTTTATTAAAAAATGTACTTTTGTTATGTTGAAAATAATGTTTTAGAAATCCATGATTTATTAAATATTCTTCGATTAATTCTTACAAAAGAATTCTTCGATTTGACTAAAATTTCTCAATTTATCCAAAAAATTTCAATAAATCTCTTGTAAATTCTTAATCAGTAGATCAACCGATTAACTCCAATCCCTATTTTTACAACCATTCTTATCAAAAAAATTCTCAACATTTTGGAGTAGGTCATTCTTATCAAGAATTTTCTCAACATTTTGAAGTAGGTCATAGGTGTAATAATTTTAATCAAACATAGGTCCCACAGGAAGCTCCATAGGAAGTTTCATATGTAATTCTCAAGTCTTAGCTTTCACAAGCTAATAAACTACTAAAATGAGAAACAAGAAGAAGACAGAGATCAGAATATCTGAACATAGGCTAAAATCTAAAATTCCAGTCAATTAAATTAAAAAATTAATAATTCAGCTAGTGTAATTTCATAATTTCATCGGGATGCTCTTTCACTGTCACAAGCTATATGAACAGGGGACCGTTTCTTGCTTCGTTTCCATCGATGAATGTCGATGTTTTTGATGGACAAACGTCAACATTAACATTGTAATTTGTAATAATTAATTGCAGACGTATTCTGATATAAGTCTGTATAATATAATATGCGCGTGTTGAGTTTAATTAATTAAATTATATTGATTCAGATTATTTTTTCTTGATTCAGTGACGGTAAATTTGTCAAGAAAGAATATATAGCTCAAATTGGGTGTGAATTTTATGCTATAAAATAACATGATATTAAAGACATAAAATAATTGTAAAATAATTATTCTATACTCTTTGAAAAATATAGAATAAAATTGTTCTCAATTTTCTTACAAATAAATGGTTCTTACTTGAATTACTGACTTATATAGATTACAACATGTTAAGATGTATGAAAAATTATAATAACGGGGAATTATTATTTTGAAAATCAAAATCTTGTTACGACTCAAAACTGTGAATTTTCAGGTGAAAAATAACTTTAGAAATGTGATAAATATATGATAATTTCATACTGTACAATCATGAGCACTATGAAGATAATTCTCGTTAGGAATTTATCTCTTATCATTTCAGATTCTAAATTTAATTCTTACTCATTTCGAGATTGTTCCTCGTATCATATACTATACGCGACATGGCGATTTTCAAAAAATATGTTCCATTTTTTGTTCCATTCAATTTTTCTCAAATTTTATCATATCAATTTTATATTATGACTTATCCACTGCTTTGCTTGAGGAACAGTTTTACAAAAATGAATTAATTTTTTCCAAAATTACTCGTTATTTTTATTATTTTCATTTATTTTTAATCATTCAATTTAATTCTTCCCAACCAAACACCAACACACAATTCAACAACCTATAAATGGATAGTTGATACCTATAGCTTTACGAGTTTTCATCGCTTAATAATAAAAACTTTTTGAAATTTTTTTAATAAAAACTATGAAAGAATAACCATATCAAACATTTATCACGACCTAGCACCAATACAGATACATGGAAGTTGGTGAAGCCAAATGGTAAATGACATTAACATAGAAAGCTAGGGAAAATACAACACATAAGACGGCCGCGCCATCTTGTTCATTCATTCAATATATAATAATTGTAAATTCATATATCCCATGAATATGATGTTTTCGTAAGGACAAAACATGTTTCCTTTCATTATATTTTTTGTTGATTTGGACGGATTAAGTGCCATTAAAAAATGTTTCAAGGAAAATTATGGTTTGAAATCTCTCTCGTTTCCTATATATAGTTGTCATGTTTGCTATGAATAGTGTAATTAGGAAGAGCAAATATAGTGGGTGTTTGGCAACCCATTTTAAGCCGGACTTCTCGGCTTATAAGTTAGAAGCACTTATTCGTACCGTTTGTGTAAAAAGTCAAGAAGCACTTATAAAAAGCTAGGAATGCTAGCTTTTGTTTCAGGACTTCTACTTATTTCCCAAACACTTTAATCACTTATAAGTCTTATCTTGCTTTTAACTTCTACTCCACTTATTTATTTTAAGCAATAAGCACTTATTTTAAGCTCACCCAAACGGCCCCATATTCTCGTGAGCTTAATCACTTTTGATTTTTTCTTAAGTGGGTCATTACTTGTGATTAGATTTGATCCTCAGTGTAGAAGAAGACCGGAGATATCTCATGATCTCGCAGATAAAATTAATTGGTGAACAAAGTAAAATTTTATTTATTTTCTTGTTCCGTTATAAAAAGAATTCAGTTAAAATCTTCTTTTTCTAAATCTCATGATCTCGCACTTAAAATTAATTTGTGAACAAAATGAAAATTTATTTATTTTCTTGTTCCATCATAAAAAGGATTCAGTTAAAATCTTCCTTTTCTCAAAAAAAATATTATATATTTCTAAATATATTTTTTTAACTATAATAAAATCTAAATCATAATATATGAAATTATTTCCAACCAAAGTGAGATTCTCTAATATTTCCTTTTTAAAGAAAATGAAAGTAAACAGAGACTAGAAGAACTGAAGAAGTAACACATCTAAATTATCCATCTGTTACTGATCTCTCCCTTTACTCTCTCTCGCATAGCCTCTGGTCGATGGTGTTAATAATATTTTCATCATGTCTTAAATTTTGATTTAAAACATTTCTTATGAACTCATTGAGAATAATTCTGATCTATTACAAGTAAAAGGCGCTCTAGTGAGATCCTCGTGGATAAGAAGAAATTATAGTCAGTTTAATAATGATCGATTAATCTGAATGAAACTTGACTTCTGGTGTCTTAAATAAAATGAGCGGAAGCAATCTTAAGAAAATCTCACCTGTTTATTGTATGTTATTCAAACTAACTAATAAATTCCAAATTTTCGAACCATAAACAAAATCAAAATATCAAACTAAGATATGGTCTGATCATAATCATATTCTTGACATGCCCTTTAGGAACAATTAACAGCCCATTTAGACCTATGGTCCTAAATTAGAAAGGCAAAAGTTAAGCAAAATACTATGGGCTTTTTCCCAATCTATACTTACCAATACCCAAAACCACAAGGACTAACTAAGCACAATCCTCTGGAGGGGCTTTTCAAAAGCTTTTTAAAACATGTCAAATTTTATTGCAAGAATAAATCTTACAAAACATTGATCTCTGAGCATCAAGACACCAAGTAACAACTAATTTAAGTATTACATGTTTAATCTCTTATGATTTTCCTACAACAGTTTCGCGCATATTTGCGCGCGCACACAAAAACAAATATCTTTATAATATTAATGTTACAAAGGCTATAAAAAACAAGTTCAAAAATTCGCATTTAACAGACTACCTGCTTGATATTTCTCTCAGCTTATTATGGAAACCGATTCACCAAATTGATCTCCCCAACAGCTTTTCCACGAGTGATTAGTAAGTCTTCAGCTCTTTCATCAGGTTGTGATTAACAGCGATTTTTTCCTAGGTAAGTGGACCTAGGATCGTCTTTTAGGCACTGTATCCTCACCCCTTCTCTTCTTCTTTGGAATGCTAAACTCAAAAGCAAAAGCTTCCAGTGCTTTTGTGGTCAATGGCCGGTTTCTTGTACTCTGTCTTCGACTAGTTATTCCAGGCTGTTCCTCAGTTCCAATCTCCTTTGCAAAGGGATTCAACTCAGCTTTATTACTTGTTTCAGACAAAAGTGAGGGTCTAATGGTCGACGAATTGTTATTTATATGCACAGGGTCATCAGCACCAGAAGCTCGAGGTATATGAGGGAGGTTCAGGTCTATCAACATCTGGGACTGATTTTCCAACGACGGTTCTTTATCCATACATATATCCGAAACCATCTCTTCACCATTTTCCACTGGGTTTGAACTGACAGGTACATTTCGAGGTGAGCTGGACCGGAATTTCTTGACAACACATCTACTTGATGACTTTGACACAGAACGTGAGTTAGCTCCATCTAGCTTGGTGTTTTCCTCTATTGTGTTAGCACCATTTATTGACACATCCTGCTTACATGCAGTTAGGTCTTTGTCAGACTCGCTGTTACTTGATTTTTCAGATTTTCTCTTCCGACTGAAGTGAAACTTCATCATCTTGTCGTGATTTTTCAGAGATGCATTACTGGCATCTGGACTTCCTGGCATATGATTAGTTGCATTGCTGATTACATGTTCCTTTGAGTCACTTAATGCCCCAATTTCAACTACATTGTCCATATGCTTTCGAGTACAATTCGCTTCTGTATCATTCTGGTACTCTACTGGATTATCTCGTTCAGTATCACGTGAAACAGAAGCTTGAGTCAACAAATTCATTGCGTCAGCAGGTAAATCTCTCAGTTCTGTTACTTTACCTTGTTTTCCGGCAGAAAGCAAACTGGTATCGACAATGGTAAACTTCATTCGTTCCTGGTTACTTTTTGATTTAACTGGTTGGAGATAACAACGACGTCGCTTGGTTGGTGCCACGTCAGGCTCTGACCCGAAATCCTCCTTGTCTTCTTCCTTGACTTGAATCATATTCTCTGTTTCAGATTCAAGTTCAAGATGCACAGGTTCTGCTGCGACTTTGTTCAAGACATCAGTAACAGAGTCAAAATAGTGACTCCCTCTTAAGAGTTTTCTTCTTGAAAATTTCTTGACACCGGGTACAAGAAAAACCAAAGAATTATTTGAACCTGTATAGACCTGATCCTCAGGCTGTTCAGAGTGCCAACCTCTTGCTAACAGGCGTGGCCAAACTGCTTCCCAGAACAGATCACCAGCTTTAGCTTTGCTCAGTCGAACCCCAGTTAGAAACTTAATGATTTCACCTTTTGTAAGGGAAGAGCATGCTTGTCCACTAGGTACTTCAGGTCGAGGGTGTGATACTTGAGAGGATCTTGAAGGATCGGTGGCTGTTCCAGTTAGATCTTGCTTCCCTTTGCCAATAGATACTGCTTCTACAAGCACAGCCACACCAACCAAATCCTTGATTGCGAACACATAATCCTCCAATGAAATCTTTTCCTCTCTGAATCTATTTGAGACCTGCAAGATATAACGAAAGAAGACATATTGAAGTTTACCACAATAAGACATACTATAAAGATGAGATAAGCCTTCCCAAAAACTTTGTTCGAAGTTCTGAGTCAATAATAAAACCTAAAAATATTTGGTGAAAAAGGAGACCTGTATATAAACTAACCCACGCATGTACATCAGCTTTTCTGCTCTTTTCTTCACATCCATCTTTCGACAAAATGCTAAAAATATCCTAAATAAATCTGATAAGTATTGCTTCTAAAGTGTGTAGTTAACTGCCTTACACTTGCTCTTTAAAATGATAAAATCACATCAAGGACTGTTCATAAGAAATTACATCCAAGTATTATGTATAATGAACACAGAAGGATTAAAATGATCTTTCGGGAACTATTTAACAGGATAAATATTTAGGGGACGTTTGCTGGTTGTGGGCTTAAATGTTTGATATGGGGTTCGGTTCTAGTTTAAAGGAAGTGCCTGCGAGGGCTGCCACACCTGTGAGGCATTGCGCAGGGCTGGTTGGGAGCTGGAACCACTTCCCCGACGAGCCCAAGGCAGGGCGGACCAGTCAATGTTGTCCCACGATGCAAGGCTGACTCGTCAGCATGGAGCTGGGAGGTGTTTGTGGGCAGAGTGCAGATGTTGCCGCACAACCTCGTACCAACTATCTACTTGTACTTGTCAACTACTTAAAGTGCAGAAACTACATGAAATGACTTTAATTAATAGTAAATAGAGGAGAAAAGGAAAAAATGAAGAAGTAAAGAACTCTCAAGTTTCAGTACTACCAAATATTATTATGCATCACTTTGTACTAATATCTAGGTAGACCAAATAACTTGCAGTCAAAATCAAGTGCTCATCAAGCAACACCTAGATGCCAACTGCACTGCCTTCATACTTTCAATTTCACTGCAGCTGCCACCATTCATTAAGGTTGTTTTTTATTGGCAGGAACGGGGTGAGGAAGGGATCAAATAAAATTTAAACTATTCTTCATCATATATGCACGGATACTCATTCTTTCTCCATTTCAATTTACAACTTTATATTTAGTCTCATTCTGTAAGATTCAGAAACTAATGGTTATACCTTTTTAGTTGGAATGGATAGAAAAAGAGAATAGAATGAAAAATGTGAAGGCAAGTGGAGGTGCAAGAGAAGTATGCCATTTTATCATGATTAAAACTTCTGAAGCATAATCAGATGAAAAATGCAGCCTAATAAATTTAAAACTTATTAACAGCATTTAAATTCAGAATGTGGGCAACAGAGGAGACATTTTGCACATTACAGATATAGCTAAAAGGTGTACTCTTTACAACCAAGTTAAAAGGAAAAATCATAAGCAAGAAGAAACAGCCCACAAATACTCCTAAAACCTATTCTTTATCTTCGAAGATAAGTGCCAAAACAAATAATGTATCAGGGAGTAGGTACAGGCTCTGTACAATGCTCAAGTAGTCAAGAGTGACTATGATGCATATCAGTCCACCCACCTCTACAGATCCCTCAAGAGTTCAAAAAAAGAGAGCAATGCACTCTTTTTGTGCCAATGAATCCCCACCCCTGCCATCTGACACATTTTTAAATTGTATAAAAAGTCTTTTAAGTCCAAAATCTTATATACTTGATGAAGAATGAAAAACCCAAACTCAACTAAAGGGCAACCCACGGAAAAGCAGATGCTATCCGCATCAAATCTTGGAAGGAAGTTGTTAAAATATAAAGTAAAATTTTACATTTGTGATGTAAAACTAGCTGCTGGCGGGTGTTACGGTCAAAGATTATACATGGGAGTCAATTATGTATAATTCTGAAGTACAAATGCACAGTGAAAACACCTGCAAGAATAGAATACTTCAAAAAAACAAAAGCCTGTATAAAGATAAACATGTGTTTTGATAGTCAAGTTATACAATCAAAATGAGTTCCTGCCAAGTAATTGGCATGCCTTTAGTACTGAAAATCATATGGTTATGCATGGACTAGTTAACAAGACTACAATGCAAAAAGATACTGCACTCAGTAAATTCAAATGATACGGGACAAAACTATGAAGACACGAGCACATCTACAAAATAATAGATCAAAACTCTGAATAGTAGAGAACTTTATGCACAAGTACCTCAATTAATGACCTTTTGCTTTCTTCGGACACATGAGAAAACATCCGTGATAGCAGTTCATGCAGCCTCCATCCTGTAAAAATCTTTTCACCTTGAACACATCGTCTGGTTTTCATCTTCCGAGATTGTTGCCATCTAAGGTATTCAGCTGTCCGGTAAAATTTTCCATAGTAGTTTGAGAGTATATCTCCCATCTTTCTACTCCCAACAAATTGTTTGACAAGACGAAGATTCTTGCCAAATATATAAAGACCAAGAAGAAAACTATCATATTCAATGCCCTGCAAAGCATTAGATGCCAAACCAGGAAGAAAGCGACCACCCTTTTTCCCATAATCCAAGTCAGTTTCCTTTTTTAGTGGTAAACACGAGTTTACATCTGTTCTACTAGCACCAACTTCAGGTTGAATTTGAGGCATTATTTGCCTTGTTTCTTTCAGATAGCTGGGAACAATACCTCCGTGAGGGTCAACTTTTGGTTTTGCGTCTTCATCATATGAAGAGATTTCATTCTCGTGACTTCTTTCTATTGCTGTTAACCCATATATATCGGTTAAACATTCACGATTACGACGAGACGTCATGGCTTCAGATTCAGTACTTTCGCCATCATCATATACCCACATTATTGATACAGGTAATCCCACAGACCAACAATTTAAAGAATCAGTTTGTCTCCCCAAATCTTGCAAGCCATCTTCCATCATCAGTTCTGGAATTTCTGCCTGGTATTCATCTCCAACTCGGGGATGAGTTTCTGGATCCCTGGAGTTTTCATTATTATCAGAAGAATATCCAGAACTAAGCGACTCAAGAGAATTTTCCACAATGTCTTCCATGTTATCCTCCATCTAGTTAATTCCACCTGCCAAACATGAGAATATGTTGATTATCAATTCAAACCAATTTAAATATTCATGAAATAATATATGTAAAGCAACTGCGAAATTTATATTGAATCAGTCCGGTACTACAAGGTTTTGGGTTGTTGTTCTCTGTTCTCCTTTAATGTTACCAGTGCAAGTGACATGAACTTTATATCGTACCAGGATTTGTTGATCCAAGTGCAAGCTTAAGTTTCTAAAGCACTTGCTATGTTAAAATGTTCACCACTTACTTTCATATACACATATCTGACTGAAAGAATATGTTGAGGCCAAACAGTAACAATTGGACCTTATATGATATTGTGTTGTGTACTGTCAGAGACTCAGAAACACAACCAGATCAGTCTAATTCTCCAGGAATTGTCGAACCTAACTCCATCCCTTCAGATAATCTCGTCCATCATTAACAAAAAGTAGTACGCAAATTCTGATCTTTGTAGTTTGCTTAGCCTTACAATATTATGGGTTCCTCGACTCAAATTCTCAGGAAGTTCTTAACAGCAAGAGTCTTCATTACTCGGTTTCTTTTCTTTGTCTAGTTGGTGTAGTATTATTAGTACTTGAAGTATTGGCGCACCTAGTAGCCACATTCATATATCTTAGCAACATACTGTAAAACAATGAACATCATTTCCAACATATTCCACCATTTCATATATAATGATTACCAAAAGAATATAAGGAATTACAATGACAACAAAACAATCATGTAACTTGCTTGCACAACATCGGAAACATAAAAAACCAAACTTCTCGACTCCATCATCAAGATCCAAAATTTAAACCTAAAACCACACATCCAAAACCAACCCACATTCCAAATTCCAACCAACAATCAAACCGAACAAAAGGCAAATCAACTTCACTAACACTCGAAACACCACACCGCCACCTAATACCCCCAACAAACCAAACAAAAACCTCCAACACAATCCACTCACACAACCCTCACTCCCTAATTCACCCCCATGTACTAAATCATTACAACCAAGTCACATGTCCTAACATTACACAAACACAACGTACACAAACCTCCACAAGCACAAACACGGATTACACACAAGCAATCTACATCAACATTCGACACCCATGTTCAAGAATCAAAGGGTCTACACAGACAGATTATATCAATTCACACACTGTCAACTCAAAGATTATGAACCCGAAAACAAGACATTTAAAGCAAACAAATTAAAGGGTACCAACAAAAACACACATGTTAAACAAAGACAACATAGATGTGTGCAGGTAGAAGAGTGCGTGTGTGTGTTTATGTGTGTGTACCTTCAAAGTTGAGGACTTGAGAGAGAGACGGGGAGACAATAAGTAAAGAAGTTGTGTCGCAGTACATAGGAAGAGAAGAACAAACAACAAAAGATTAGTGCTTTGGTTGGGTTTACTTAGATTTATACTACTTACAAAAATTTTTAATTTTTATGTTTGCTTACAAATCATTCTTGCTACATTCTTCGCATTTTCTTATTTTTTTTTAAGAAAAAATAGATTTTTTATTGAATTTAGTGAGATTAGATTAAGTTGATTATGATATGTTGCTATGTATTAGAATATGAGTTTAAAATTTTGATTAATTTTAGTTAATCTCGAGTGAGCGAGAATCGAGAATTGATCAGAAGTTTTCGAAAAATATTTATATTCATAAATTGTTTTTAATATTAAAAAGATGTATGTGAGAGAATTTGTTTTGAAATAATATATGTACCGACCTCCTTAATGAACCATGACTAGATATTGGTGTGGAAAATATAGATGTCAAATTGATTAAATCCTTATTGTATAATAATTAATTAAGTTTTCTTGAATTAATGAATATAGTTGTAAAGATGTCTTATTGAGATTATAATTTTGATTAGTGTCTCAATATTGTATATTATATATATTATAGCTAATTTATATTAGAATTAAATGTGGGTTGATCCGTAGGATTTCAACATCTCATATGGATAAAAGTTGGCAGATATGAGATATATTGAAGTGAATAAGTGATGAATTAATGTGGCAAACTCATTTCTAATTTACCATTCATAATACAATAGTAAGTACAGAGATCCTAAATGGGCCGCATGACGCAAGATAGAGATTCAAATTGTTTTAGCCTATTCTTGTTTTATGTGTCACCACTCACCATCTTCTTTTAGATAATGGGTTGGGCCTCAAGTTTAAACTACAAAAAAGAAAGAAAAAGAAACTAAGCCCAATATAAGAAGGGGGTAGAATTTGTACGACTAATGTTTTCTTTCTTTTTTTTTACGAAGACTTGAATGTTTTCTTTTGTGAGCTTTGAAAGAGATTGAGGTTTTCCAAAACAATACTAATTCTAAGTAATATAATAGGTGAGTATCAACTAATATACAATCATATCATATAAAAAATAATGTATGTTTGTGCATTCTTATTTAAAATTATAAATATGTATATATGTCTCGCTGTAAGGATAGTTGGATATCATATTTCACCGCATGGATAAATTAAAAGTATAAGACGGCTCCCAAAAAATAAAACCATCACTAGGCTTCCATGACCATGGTCCACGAATACATAAAATTTTGTTTATATTTTATCACTTTTAGTTGTTCTCCTGGTATTTCTTTTTATATGTACTTTTCACATTTTGATATTCCTCCTCTTGTTTTATAAAAAATATTGAACTCTATAATATTCATCTTTTATTTCTTGAGATATCGGTGACTCCATTTTTATATATATCTATGATATCTATGATTGTCTTTTGCTGAAAAATGAAATATATTGTATCCTAGAGATGCAACAAAATCATGGGTTGTTAATGATTTTAATTGAATTTTATTTTTTAAGGAAGACAAAATAGCATTAATCATGGTTACAAAAAGCTAAATTGTACCAGAGTCGGTTTGTAAATATAATCTACATTACAAAGCCATTTTTTATACTTATCGGGAAATTTGCAGATATTATCAATTTTAAAAAACTCAAATCAGGTCCAAAAATTTAATAAATCAAAATATTCAATACAATCTTGGTCCATATAATCCGAATTTCGAGTAACTTGAATCTGTTTCTAGTAACCCGAATTTTTACCGAAGCTGACCCATGTTTTTTAGGTTAATTTTGGATTAACAATGAATCAATCCGGCTCGAGAATTTTTTAATCGGAAAAATATCTGCATTGTGAGTTTCATGAAAGGAGGGTTTTTCACCGTTATTGAAATCTTTGTGGACTTATTAGTCCATTTATAAACATGAGAGGGTATATGCTCTCAATCCAAACACATGCAATGATGCAAGTGTTATAATTTGCTCCTTAACCCTTATTTTCTTTAATTAAGCTCATGTAGCAAGATTAGAATTACTCTATCACATTAAAAAAAAAAAAAAAAAACCTTTCATTTTAATGTATACTGATAAAACAGTGCAGTGACCTAGACTCCATGCATGTGATCCTCCTCCTCCTCAGTAGTTGGAAGATGCTCCCATTTATCAATCTTATGAATTGATTATATAAAGTAGTTATCTAGCTAGCATGATACAGAAAGCTTAAGGAGAGTTTAGATCACAATAAACCAAGCATTTCTGGGAGCCTAGCTACTAATATTCATCTTGTGGTCCTGTCTCTACTCCATGGGTTTAAATTAAAGACAACCTTACAAACATCCATTTTATAAGCATTTACATTGTACGTTTCGCAACTTTGCAAGCATAATGTTGACTCTTCTACACATTTCGAATCAATATCCTTGCTGCTTTTTCTGCAGATTGATGTCTCCAAGATGTGGCATATCACATATAATTAATTAGGGACATTAGGCAAACTAGTAGCTAGGGATTATAATTAAATACTTAATTGTTCGACGTTTATGATTAGACAACAAGAAGTGAAACTGAACCGGATGGTTTCTGCAGATACTGTGCTGAATGCATGCATGATGCATGTACTGTTACATCAAGGAAGATTGATGAAATTGATATTAAACAGTAACATCGACACGCGTGTGGGTGTATATGAGTATATATAACTTAAGAAATTGATAGTAAAGCATATGTTATTGTGTATACCAAAGGGTACTCAGTACTGAAGGTGATGTCTTCAGTTTTAGCTTATAATTATAAGCTAGAATTTTGCATCATTCGAGTTTTATCTAGCTAATAACGAGCAACATGAGTTCGGATATAACAAGGCAACTGCAGAATAATGTAGAATAGCCAGTGTGTGGAGTTTATATATTATCACATTGAACCAGGAAGAGGCACATTGACCCTCCGAGCATCTAAAACAATTCAGCTGTCTGATAGTTCTTAAAGACAATTACGAAGTCTATATATAAGCTTGAATTAACCATCACAAAAACAATATAGGAGAAGGCAAGCAAATTAGGGCAATAACAAAGGCTGCCTGGTACTCACAGAAAACTAAAGCTTCTTATTTTTTGCCCAAAACCAAGTCAATAAGCAAATTAGACAGATTTAACATCGCCTGCACCCTTCCAAGGGTAGTGAATTGAAGATCAAAGACTAATTCAGTTAGGAATTAAGAACGGTTTTGTTCTTAAGCCTGCACTCAAAGATACCGGCCCAAAGCCAAATCCAAGAGACCTAGCTAACTAGCTATACAGATCATTTTTTATTCTCTCATGGCATCGTAGCAAATCATTATAACAGTACCTGATAAACGGAGCTTCTACTCGATCTTGTCCATAAATTTGATTAATGAACCTTCAGAGATCTCAACAGCCCTTTAAACATACATAGCTTAATTAGGAAAAATATTCTTCAATCAGTCTTCAATTAAACCTTAATTCTTCAGTTTCTTCATTTCTATTGCTGGCCTTATGGTGATTTGCTTTCTCTACTTCAAATTCCCTAAATCTACACAAATACCTCTTTAGTGGCTCGGCATAATCATCAAACCCTAGACTCCCAAGAGCCCAGCAGATATCGTCGCCATTAACCGTCTTCCTCTTCTCCTTGTGACACTTGTCAGATGCTTCACTAGTCACAAAGCTAATAAACTCAGATACACATTCTTGCATAGTCTCTTTCCCTTCTTTTGATATTTTCGCGTTACTTGGTAGGATCTGCTTCATGATGCGGCCCACATTAGCTATTGGCAGCAACCGATCTTGCTCCTTTGTATCGTCTTGATGATCTCCTGACGCGTCAGTAGTACTAGCACCTGCTGCAGCAAAATTGTACTTAACCACTCTATTATTCTCCATTTATTTATAGAAAAAAGATGTTTACCCTCTTAAACACAGACACGTTGTATCGATTAATCACCCTCCTAAACCAAAAATTAGGCAATTATATTCATAAAAACAGAGATCATGTGTATGTTATTTACATATGCACCATGAGGCCATGAGCATCCTCAATAGGAGACAGTGGCAGGCAATTTAGCTTAATAGTACAAGTTAGGTTACTTTACTTATGTAATCAAGGATGCCAAAACCCTAATAAAATAAAAACAAAAGACTTAACAATGTTTATCAAATGGTCCCCCATCCAAGTTGGTCATAGTTAGTGTTAATAATTTAGTTTAAGCAGTTTTGAAAGTTAATTAACCTGAGTTAAGCTGTGGCCTACACCTGCCTGCTTGTGAGAGCTTGCCGACACATGTGCGCGCGCGCTCACACACACACACATGTGTGTGTGTGTGTGCAGGAGGAATTAGAAATGGGGAAGCATCCTTTCAACTGTGTATATAATATGCATGACCATGTCATAATTTGCATGTCAACTCATATCACCTGCAGCAACTTCATAGTACTAATTGTTGTCTTAATGCTACTCTTTTTGATGCAAGATCTAGAGTACTATTACATTACTGATAATAACTGCAGAACAAATTGAAGGTCGGGATTACTCAACTAAATATGAATGAAGTTAGCAAAAGAAGAAAGTGGAAGACAAAATATATAGTAAACTGTTAGAATAATATATGATCCTGATAAGTCCTAACATCTTGAGGTTGTGGGTGAATTGGTCACTTAATATGGTATCAAAACTCAGGCTCGGGAAATGTTAGAATAATGATCCTGGTAAGCAGCTATGCTTTTCTCCTCTAACCAGCATTGTAGTATAGAATTGGAAAGTAGATTGCTCTGGATACCATGGCCCTGTTTAAAGTTAGAGGTTTGGGATAAATTTAGAGATTTAGGGTGTTTTAAAGTTTGACCATTTCAATTTGGTTAGCGGTTTGGGTATGTGTTACAAAAAGCTCATCAAACAGTTATTTTACCAGACAATTTTATAAGAAACCGTCAATTCAATCCGCTAGTCAAAAAATTTATTTTAATCCGCTATTCAAAACATCTAATTTAATCCGCGAACAACTAACTGCTAATTCCCTAACATGGCCATATTTCCCATATGTAAATCCCTCTAATATTGATCATGGCAGAGGAAGCAATTAGTGCCACAACAAATATGAAGGCAGCTGTCAAAATAGAACTACAAGAAAAACAGTTCATAAACGACCAAAAATGATTGTGAATGACATGTGATGATCCGCAATAGTCATTACGAATATGGTCGCTTTTGATGCAATGGTTATATCATTGTGAGCCAATTACGTGATTTGAGTTCCTTAATCACAACGGTCGTCAAACATATCTAACCGATTTCAGGTCGTAAATAGTCGATCACAAAATAATTGTTGGTTTATGCCGTTTATTGTGAATATGACACTAGGTGAGGTGATCACGTGAATAAAAAAGTATTCGATTTTTATAATGGCGTTGATGGACAGAGAGATCGGAAATACTATGATCATTATAACTAACCTAAAATATACTGTTATAGTTAATCGATTTTGATTCTATCCTCCTATTGGTTGGTTTCATTAATTCGTATCATAATGCAAATTTTAATCCGGCCAACATAATGATTGGTTTCATTATTTCGTGTATAATGCAAATATTAACCCGATCAACCTATATGTTGGTTTCATTAATTTGTATGTCAATACAAATTTTAACCCGCAGTTGATTCCAGATTAGTAATGAAGATCAGAACCGACCAACCCTCTAAGGTCATATATTAAGTTGGTCTTTGAGCTCTTTGTTCTTATAATGTATTGAAACTGAAGTTTAAACTCTGATGAAAGAACATCATGAATAACAGGATAAGCCGTAATGGTTCATGTCTTAAATCTAACCAGTAACATCGAATATATAAATATTTCGATGGTGATTTATTGCCAACTATAGGGACCATGGTGGCTGCTGAACAGATATTTTTACATGTTTGACATTTCTGATGGTGACATTCTTAGCACTTACCCTGCCCTACAATCATCAGGGGCAGAGAGTCATAACTCGGTGGAGATACGAGAGCGTGAGTATTTAATTGACGAGGGATCATGATCCTTCCGCATACGATATAATATTTCAAGTTTTAGCTGAAAAGTGATTATTTATGTAATAAGTCAGAAACTGACTTGAAGTCACTAATAAATCAAACAAACATTTTAAAATCTCAACTTATCAAATTAAGTCACTTTAATTCATAAGTCACAACTATAAACTCAATCAAACGGGTTCATAGTCTTCACTAGGGGTGAGCATCGGGCGGTTTGGACGGTTTGGAGGGTCTAAACTAAACCAAACCGAAATAATCGGTTTTTCAAAATCTTAATCCAAAACCAAACTATTATGTTTAAATTCCAAACCAAACCAATCCGTTTAAAACGGTTCGGTTTGGTTTGGTTTCGGTTTAAACCGTTTTTTAAATTTAAAACAAAGTTAGCAACATAATTAAATTTTAACTTGAAAAAAAGGAATGAAAAATTCAATTTATATTTTCTATTTAATCATATTTAAAGAGGATACAACAATACATTAGATTTATAAATAAAAGAGACGGAATAAAATAAAAAAAATGTGATTCGTATACTTTTATAAAAATATAAATAAAAAGAATGGAAACATAATACATACATCAAAATTAATATCATAAAATAGAATAAATAATATTTTTAAAGAAAATCTTTACTAGGATACCTTTTATATGTTTAAGATTTTACATTTTTTTTTGTAGATTATAATTTTATTGTTAGTAATACATTATTAGTACATGTATATTAATGTTTAAATCTACACATTCGGTTCGGTTCGGATTTATCGGTCGGTTTGGAGGTAAAAACCGAAACCAATCCGAAATAATTCGGTTTTTAAAATTTGAAACCATAACCAAACCAAACCGTTATTAAACCGTTAAATTCGGTTTGGACGGATTGGATCGGCCGGTTTCGGTCGGTCTGGAGAATTTTTGCTCACCCCTAGTCTTCACAATACTTATGGCAAGCTGTGACCAGATCACCTAGCCTAGTTAGATTAGGAAGAGAGAATGAATGGATAATCTTGAGGATCCCATTAACAACTGGGTAGTATTAAACTAATTTACTTCACCTGATAGTGGATTCAGACACTCTATTCATGAAAAAGACTCAGCAACTTTGGAGAATTCTTTCTTATTCTAGAGTTTCAATGCATATGAAATAATATTTATATATCTGTCTTCCCAGCTTTCTTTCAGATTCTAACTCCAACTCCTATAATGCATAAACTGTACATACACATACTACATATCTATGCTTTTTTAAAGCATCTGATCTCATCTATGAAGTTCTAGTAGGGGCTTGATGTTGTTCTCAGGACCACTACTTAAAAAATGTATTGCAAAAGAACAGAAACATCTGAGTGCTTTGGTATTTTAATGAATTCAGCGTTATAGAATCAAAGCAAAATGCTTCTTCAGCCATATAGCTGCCATTTGAGGCAGTTTCTTCTCAGCGAGAACTTCTAAAAGATCGGAACAATGAAAGAAACATTTCTATACATAATCGAATAGGATACTCGATGAAATTGAGAAATATATGATAAACTTTAGAATGATCCAATCATAGAGAACTTGTACTGGTATTTCACTGGGGAAGAAGAC
This sequence comes from Daucus carota subsp. sativus, assembly GCF_001625215.2. Lineage (NCBI taxonomy): Eukaryota > Viridiplantae > Streptophyta > Magnoliopsida > Apiales > Apiaceae > Daucus > Daucus carota. The sequence continues at coordinate 61,089,801 of NC_030383.2, read as the reverse complement.
TGATGAAATATTTTAATGAAGAACATAACCAGATGCAAGACAGAACATATGTTAAAACAAACTGTCAATATCAAAACAAAACTCATTAGACTAAACTAATCCCTAGCCTTTGGAACTCATTTATTTTGCATTCGACAGTAAACAATATAGCATTCCTGATAACGACTTTCTACGCTATATCATATATAAAGGGGAGTATCAACTAGGAATGACATTCCTCTAGCAATTGCATCAGGACAAAAGTCCATCAAACACTAAGATGAATCCAGTAATTAAAAGGAAAGCACATGATGCTGTCAGTATATTAAAATTCAGATCTAGGAAAATTATAAAATAGTGCCATAGTATTAGGCAAGAGACTTGTATTTTAACATAAATTGGTAAGACTTGAAAAATATATGATGTACTCTATTCATATAAGATCAGAGACTTGAGGAAGTGCATTAGCTCTGCATTAATTTTACTGGCAGTCTGCTATCAGCACAATACATTACTGAACAGTTCTCCAGGATGGTTGTCTTTTTACAAATATGCACCATGTAACTCGAGCAAAATTATGGTGCAATACACTCTGAAGATAATAATTACATTATACTAACCAAGAAAGCATTACAAAGCCATTGTCTTCTTGCTGCTATCAAGGATCAAACTTGGCTAATGAGCATATATAGCCGTTCAACTCCATTTCCCTAGTCCTAAAATATGTTCATCAAGAAAATGGCCTTACTTGGTTTTTGTATTTCTGAGGATTCGATCAAAAAGTTGGTTTTCCACTACTTCCTTAGCAGAAGGTCGCCGCATTGGATCTGGGTCCATCATAGCCTGAATTATTGACAAAATGGAAAAAGTGCACAATAAGATTGCAAGTGCCAATGGGATTACTTTTGTACTAAAATTTCAGTAACAGACAACTGCAGATATACTGCATTGCCCAGTGCCCACCACTATCACTATGAAACAGATGGAAATATAGTCAAAAGTATCACCAAACTTTTATTGGGTTCGTAATCGCCAGATAGGTGTCTAACTAAATACTACCTCTTTCCAGGAAAAGAACCTTATATTATTTTTTTTCTCATTTTAAACCAAGTGTTTGGGCTGATTTAATTTTCCGCATATCAAAGTTTTGTTCATTACATAATATATCAGTTAGTGAACATAAACAGTGTAGATAATTGAAAGTTCAAACAGGCTTGGTTAATGTAAAAAAAGAAATACTGGATTTACCTTGAGTAAACTTTGAAATTGTACACTATGGCCAGGAAGAAGTGGCAGTTTTCCTTCCCTTAGATGGAGAAAATGAGGACCAGACTCTGGCAAGGTTGACCCCTTAACAAGCTCATATATAGTAGCTCCTAGCGAAAAGATGTCCACCTTATCAAGGTGATCATAATTCTCATTCAGAATTTCTTGGGGCATATAACGTGCATCCCCTTCTTCAATTGGCAGGCTCGCGTCCAAAAGAGTTGCACATCCAAAATCACCAAGTTTATATAGGCCATTTTTGACATAAATATTTTCGGGCTTCACATCTAAGTGGGCAACCCCTCTCTCATGTATATATCGCAATGCCTTGGCTATCTGTACAAAATCAACATTAATCATAAGCAATTAAGCACATGCAAAACTAGAATCTACAACATAGGAAAGGTGGGATGTCCAAAATGTGCATCGCCTGCTAGCATGCTTTTCAATAAAAGAGTCATGCTTTCACTTTGAGCATATTCATCCTATAAACTGACAGCTTTTTCTCCCCCAGTCCACCACAGATGGTTAGTATTATACAAACTTGTCGAGGTAATCAAAATTATTTTTTCCAACAAATAAGATGACACCCAATTTTTTATTATTATTATTATTATTATTATTATTATTATTATTATTATTTGATTTATTTCATTAAGTGCAAAAGAATCTCTGAAGTGCTAAATGTTACTTGCATATATTAGAACTGCATGTGTCCCTATATGAACGACAGTCAAAATCTAATGCTATTACGATAAACAAAAGGCAAATGACATTGGATCACTATCTAGATAGTGGCCATATTACAATTACAAATTTTAATGTAATCATGAGTCACTGTTCACTTCCAAAGTTCCGATCTAAATTTCAGGATTAAGGTTAACCTGGTGCATTGCTTCTAAGACCTCTCCCTCCGTGTATAATTTAGATTTTCCATTGATAGCTAGGCTACGCTCACAAAGTTCCAACTGAATATAGAGCTTTTCATTCTCAAACCATGAGGTATAATACCCAACAATGTTTTCATGTGATCCTGCAAAAGAGTAATGGTTAGGATAGTACCATATGATGACTATAAGTAGGAGATATGGGACGACAAAGTAGAGTAAGATGCAAACCTAAAGCAGCCAGGGCTTGAACTTCCATCAAAGCTTTACGCCTGCAATGATTCCATTAGCAAGTTACTTACATAATGCAAACAAATAACTTCCATAAATCCTTAATTGTCAAGCTTTGTGGCGTTACCTTTCCATGTCTAGATGTAGTTGTCTCGTGCTATGTTTAACTGCATACATGCAACCATCGATTCTCTTCAAAGCTTTGAATACTCGACTAAAGTTTCCATTACCAATTTGCTGAAGTGTAATGGAATCGTCAAAACCATCATTAAACAACAGATCCCTGAATATGTACAAATTACACAAAAATTCACCTCTATCTCATGAAAATCTGTGCGGTAGCGTGAAAGGCCATCACCGCTGATGGATGAAGGAAAAAGACCTGAATGTTTGCATAAAATAACATGATCAGAAAATTGACCAAAAATTAAGGGGTAGAGACTACATAATTGATTTACATACATCTTGGTATCATCTTTCGGATTCTACCTTCCTCAATAATGAATTAAAACTTATATTATCTCATAATAATACCAATTTCACCTTCAATAACAATAACCGTAAAAGAAACGATAAAATTAGTATACCTTCACACTTAGATCTGCTACTGCCGAATGGGTCTATATCAACACCTGAATCATCCATAAGATAAGGATTCTTCATGCAAGGGGGAGGCATCACTCGACAACGTAACGCCACTGCAGACTGTGACACATAACTGTGGTTCCTTTGTGAATCAGTACTTATTGGTTGTACTGTTCTGCTATCATGAACCACAGGTAAATCATCTGCAACTTCCAATGCTGGTTGATTAAAAGAAAAGCCAGATCCAATCATGTTTGTTCCATCTGCAAATTTAATTTGACACCATTAGGCATATGTAGTAATAATTGCATGTAAAAGCCTGAAATAGTATAATGAAAATACAAGTGATGATAATATATATGCAAGAAGATCAGAAGGTTTAAGAAAACACGATAGTGGCGATCAAAATGAGCCTAGTAGTGACAAGACAAGGATGATGGGGTAGGTTCGCTTGTGTAATTATCAGAAACATCAACTTGTTTATTAAATCTTTAAGGATGCTTCAAAAATTCACAAGGGTTTTCAAGGTCCACAAATAGAGATGGGGTACCAATTCGGTCATTGGTAATTTGAATTGGGCTAATAAGGTCTATCAATGTAAGCTACTTCGCTTTTCTGTATAAAATTTTGCTCTGAAAATTCAGTAATTTATTTAACCTATATGATAAAACATTCCAAAGGTATATTCAAAAATCAAAAGTCTCAGCAGAATAGAGTAATAGCAATCAATGGCTTTATTTTGCCATGGATATGTGATTGACTTACAGTGCAGCTGTGTTTCGATCATTAACCAAATTCTAAGCAGATAATTCACAGAATCACTTTAAAATAAATTATAACCTCCATTTTACATATATATGCTTGAACAGCATTTCCCAATAATTGGTTTATTGTGATGTCCAAATATTAAAGAGCGATTTCATAGCAAAAATAACCTCAGTCCTAAATTAGTGAAATTGCTTGATAGATTAACTTTAGCATAACAATGATACCGGAAATAGAGTTACAATTTCAAAACCTCATGATAACCTATATTCAAATCTTACCCTGTCTCTGTTTCATAGCTTTACCGGTCTTTATTTTCTCTGGTGATTTCGGACATTCATTTTCCTGCAAACAAATTAAGCAAAATCAACACACGCTTATATCACCTCCAGAATTAAAAACATAAATCTCATCTCAGTCAAGTCTTACCTTATTACAATCCAAATTAATCGGAATATGCGCCTCAGTCGGGGTAATGTAATCTGGCGTACTGCATCAAATACAAAACAAAAGCAATCATCAAAACACAAAAAAACACAGATTCACTGAATCAGCTAAGACATTACAACATTAAAACTTCAAGCATCTCCATCTCATACAATCACTAAATTACACACATGCATTCACAGTCAGCTATCAGCTAAAACAATTCAAAATCAGAACTGTAAGTATCATCTCTCACACACACACACAAACACTCGCCAAATCAGCTCAAAATTTTCAAAATCAAAACTTTAAGCATCTCACATCTCTCTCTCTAATCAGCTAAAGCATTTCAAAATCAAGATTTTAAGTCTCTCCCTCCCTCCCTCTCTCTCTCTCTCTCTCAGCTAAAGCATTTCAAAAACAAGACTATAAGTATCTCCATCTCTCTCTCTCTCTCTCTCTCTCTCACTAAACCAGCTAAACATTACAAAATCAAAACTTTAACCCAAACCATACCAGAAAAAATCCTGACTCAGTATAAACTCCTTCTCATCCCTCCCCTCAACCCCAAACCCAAACCCAATCGCCTCCACCTCCACCCCTCCCCTCTCCCCTCCCTCCGCCTCCTCATCAATCATCGCCTGAAACCGCGAACTATTCGCCAAACCAAACGCCGGCGACTGCTGATTCCGCACCATCAACGACACCTGCCCCAATTGCATCGACAAATGCGCCGCCAATGAGCCCTTATTCTCCCCTGATTTCGTCTTCTTCGCCTCTTTCTTCACATTCGTATTTGTTTTGGTGCGTTTCAACGATTTTCTCGGCATATTCAGCTCTGAAATGCCCTAATTGAGATTATAGATACAGGGAGCTTGTAAGTATAGGCGGGATTACAGTGTATACATACAGAGGGCTTGTGTGTATATATCTCGGAAACTGGGCTTGTTATTTATGGGAAAACGGAGAGAAATGAAAACTTAATTTAATTTTTGCGCGGGATTTTGTTTTAGAGGGAATTTCTATAATTCTATAATTCTTATGAAATAAAATTATAATAAATATTTTAATATAAATTTATTTTTAGATCTTATTCAAAACCAAATTTTTTTATCATAAATAATATAATTATATTGTATAAAATCTTAAAATAAGTTTTAAGTTATTAAAAAGGCATGGAAACGAGGGGAAGGAGTAATTGAATAATAGGAAACAAATTTGAGTGGGTTAATAATTAAAATGTGTGCGCTAAATTGAATGTTTTGTTCTTTTTAGGGAAAATATAAATATAAATATTTTGATGTTTTGGGTTGCGGGTTGTGTCGTGCAAGCTACATGTTGTATGGTCCACCAGCATTATTTTTTAGGAGAACTTTTTTTAGTGGAGGCCCATTTGTGCTGACTAGGCCCACAAATATGATGTCATTTTTTTGTGTATATTGTGAGAGCAAAACGGGTTTAAAATAAATTCATAAATAAAAGTGATTTAGTCTAACAAGCATAAATTTAAATAATTTATTAATTTAATATTAATTATAATAATATAATATAAAGGCTTATTCTATTTTTAGAAGTTTCAATTTTAATATTTTTTAGCTGACAAAAAGAAATATCTAAATTTTAAAAAGATTTAAATAGAATAAATTATCTAAAAATTGCTGCCAATTATTTTTCTGATTCAAAATTAAATAACAGTTTAAATTTTAAACCATGACCTTTAAATTTACTCAAATACTTTCTTTATCCTAACCATTTCTTTGCGCTTTCTTTTTTTAGTGTCCTATTCAATCCTTTACATTTCGAAACTAACAAAAATAGTTAATGGAGCACTCGACCGTAATTACATCACCATAAAAATCTCTGTCACTTAACCAGCATCATGAAAATCTCGCAAATTTATAATCCTGGTAGATCCGGACTATCTGTTGTCCCAGCTTATATCTAACTCGAAAATATGATAAATGTCTTATATCCATTATGGGAATGATCCAAATTTGGCGAAAAAATATACCTGAATAAAATATGGTAGCATATATGAGCACTCATATATCCGTTTAGATTATGTCTCACATTGTTTTTCATAATATGATCCTACCCGAATACACAGATATGATCCATGTTTCATATTCGATTCGAACTCATATATAGATTATATTTTCAACTCATTACATTTGCAAATAAATAATCATCATTTTAAAAAAATTTAGGGCCTTGTTTCATAAATACCCAAGTCTAAAAGAAATTTTGCAAAAATACTGTCAGTTTTTGAAAGAAATTGCAAAAATATTATCTCTCAAAAAATATTTGCAAAAATACGGAGGTTGCATTTGCAACCATATCTGCAACTACTAACAACCACATATGTAACTTTGAAAAAAACTGTTAAAAATTATAGTTATTTGCATAATAAGTTGTAAATGGTGAAAATGAATACCCCATGCGGGGACAATACTAATATTACAAAAGTAACATCCAAATCAATTAAAAATCAATCATGAAATGAACTAAAAACAACCAATTAAAAACAGTTAAAAATGATTTAACCTTTCAAAAGCTCGTCTCCTCGGCCTTTTGCTTCTCCGTCAACGTCGCATCGGCCTCAATCGCTCGGAGCTCCACCATCAACTCCGACTTTTCCCTGATCGTCGTCGAATCGCATGGATCTGCGTATGAATTGATGATAAAGAGGTGATTTGATGGAGAGAGGGTGAATGCAGGAGATGACTTTGCCGTCGCCTCCCTGCTTGCAGAAATAAAAGGATCAGAAGTCGAAGTGGAGTTTGGGCCGAACGATTTTCAAGTCGAGGTGAGGTCATAAGAGGGTGTTGCTTCTGATCACCAAGTCTAAGTAACGTATAAATGCAAATGTCTGAATGTTTTTTCAAACAAAACAGTATATATGCAATGATTTAAAGTGAATAATATTTTTGCAATAAATATGTCAAAAAGTAGTATACATGCTAAATTCCCAAAATTTAATATTATATAATGTTTAAATCTTCATAAAATACAATTACTAACCGTGTTAATGCATATCATCTTTATATATATTAAATAAATTATATATACATACATATAATTATAAGTTTTAATTTACAATTATTATATTATTACAGTATTATGTTTATTTAGACTAAATAATTATTATTTGAATGATAGAAAGAAAAACAATATTTAATTTTAGCGATCATGTTCGGTGGATCATAAGTTACTGGGTTATGAAATAAAAATTACGATACTAGTTCATATTCGGTCTAGATACAGACCCCAAATGTCATGGACCGGTTTATATCCGAATAATATGATTCTGGACTCAAATATAGACAACCTTATAATAATGTGATCTGATACTTGAGTAGAGGGTATCTGATATCACCCGGATCATTTTGCAGCCCTAAATCTCGGTCATTATAACAACATAAAAAAAAAACTCTTGCAAAGAGAGATTAAACAAAGTCTAGATAAACTTGAAAAATATTGAATTAAGAGAAATAAAAGAAGAAAATAGTGAGACTTTCGGCAAGTGAAGGCCGATGGAAAGCCCATCAAATAATATATACAGATATTTCAAGGACATAATTTTTTTTTGGGATTTTTAGGAAAATAGATATGGCATTTCTTTATCATAACTAATTTTGAATATGCGTCTCTTAGTGGTCATTGTTATTATATTTAAATTTTTGTTTATATCTTTTGTAGTAACTGTAAAAATTTCAAAGTTATAAATGTAATATAGATCATACTTAAAATATTGTAATTATCATATATTTAAATTTAATTCATAATCTCAATTAAAATACTTACTTTTAAACCGCATAAATTGCACCACAAAAAAGTGGTATAATTTACGTCATTTTTATGATAATGTGATGCGGTTGCAGTTTCAATATTCGACCAAGTTGCGATTTGAATATTGGACCTCATCATATGTTAGTTGATTTGTGATTTTAAAAAAATCACCTTGATAAAATTATAAAATACTTTAATATTATATTACAACAACACTCCCTCCTTCCCATTTTGTTAAGAAATTTTTTTCCAAATTATTGTTCTTCTTCTTTGTCCAATACCAGTTTATACAAATTTCAATGCTAACATTTATTAGCCTACACAAATTTAATGATTTATAATGTAAATTATGTTGAGTTTTAACAAAATGAATAAAAACTTAGCAGTGTTTTTGTATAACCAATGCATGACCATGATAACAACTATCATAATTATTATTTCTTAATATGTGTGATTTGTGCAAAGTGGACTATTAAAATGGAAAGGAGGAAGTATATAATATTCTTGAGTGAGACAAGGTTCTTGTTAAAGATAATATATATTTATATTTGATAAACTTATATTCTTTATTAAATTTTAACTTCATTATTTTTTTTAGTTTTTTTAACCACATAATTTTGTTATTTTAAAAAGAGTGAAGTATGGGACATATATTTTGCATTTAGCAAGTTACTTATTTTTTTTTAAAAAAAAGTTCAAAGAAAAAAGTACTTGTTGTGTTAGAGTTATCGTTAAAATAATAAGATCAGAATCATTGAATGAATGAAAATTATGTACACTTCCTTTGATCAACATTATTTTAGAATATAAAATTCATTATATTCTACATCCATTCTGTCCAAAGGTTAGAGCAACTCCAATGGACTCTCTAAACAAACTCCTAAGTCCAAATTTTAGGAGCAAATCAAAATCTAGTGCTCCAATGGGCTCCTAGATACTCTTTAAAAATTTAGGAGCCTACTCTCTCTCTCCTTTTTTTTAAAGAGATCTAAGTAGCTCTTAAGTCAATATAATATTATTTTCATTCCAATCTTCTCTCTCTTTTAGTTAACTTTTTTCTCCCATTTATATAAAATAAATATAAAATGTGAGTTAGGAGCTAACTATAAAGAGTAGCATTGGAGTTCTCACGTTTTCCGATGTATTAACTTACTAAGAGTCACATTTTATATTATTTTTTAAGAAATGATTTAGGAGTACCGTTGGAGATGGTCTTAGGAAAAGGATAAATCCAGAACTCAAACCATGAGAATCTTTGATGTGGTTATAGGGCTGTAATTCGAGTCGGGCGGCTCGCGAGCTCGCCCGGCTCGAACTCGTTTAAGTGGGCTCGGCTCGGCTCGACTCGTTAAACGAGTCGAGTTCGGGTAAAAGTTTCGGCTCGTTTAATTAAACGAGCCGGCTCGACTCGTGAAATTAAACGAGCCGAGTTCGGGTAGAGGTTTGGGCTCGATTAAGTGTAAAATTATACGAGCTGGCTCGCTCGGCTCGTTAAAACCGGCTCGTTTAGCTAAACGAGCCGGCTCGACTCGACTCGTGAAATTAACCGAGTCGAGTTCGGGCAAAGATTTAGGCTCGATTAGTTAATCGAGCCGGCTCGGCTCAGCTCGATTAAAGTTGGCTCGAATTAGGCTCGGCTCGAAACTCGCCCGGCTCGGCTCGAATTACAGCCCTATGTGGTTAGTTTTGAATGAAGTAACCTTCTAGATAAGGACAATAACATCACCTACCATACTCAGTCCCCAAGGGCAAAACTGTCACAAAAACACCCCAACAAGACACTCATCTTCTTCCTCTTCTTCATTCTATCTCTCTCGATCAATCTCTCCCTAATTTCTCCCAATCTCTCTCCATGACTACTCTCTCCCCATCCCCCTGGCCCACCCCCCAACCCGACGGCATCGAATCTCCCCCAATTTCAAACCCTAACCCTAATTCCACTCCACAGACTCCCCCAAGCGACGTCCTCGACATTCCAAACCCTAATTCCACCAATTCCGACAATCTCTCTCCCCCGAATCTCCTCCACGTCACGTTCAATCAAGATTACGGCTGTTTCTCCAGCGGCACGGACCGTGGCTTTCGTATCTACAACTGCGATCCATTTCGAGAGCTTTTTCGAAGAGATTTTGATACCGGAGGCGGTATCGGCATCGTGGAGATGCTGTTTAGGTGTAACATACTGGCGCTCGTTGGCGGGGGAGCTGATCCTCAGTATCCAATCAACAAGGTCATGATTTGGGACGATCACCAGAGCCGGTGTATCGGAGAATTAACATTTAGGTCTGAAGTGCGCGGAGTGAGGCTTCGGAGAGATAGTATAGTGGTGGTGCTTGAGAAGAAGGTGTTGGTGTATAATTTCGCGGATTTGAAGCTGTTGCATCAGATTGAGACGTTTGAGAATCCGAAGGGGTTGTGTGAGGTCTCGCAGGGGAGTGGTTCGTTTGTGATGGTTTGTTTCGGGTTGAGGAAAGGGGAGGTGAGAGTTGAGCATTATTTGACGAAGAGGACTAAGTTTGTGATGGCGCATGATTCGAGGATTGCCTGTTTGAAGCTTTCACAGGATGGGACGTTGCTTGCTACTGCGAGTACGAAGGGGACGTTGGTTAGAATTTTCAACACTTATGACGGGACTTTGTTGCAAGAGGTAATTTTCTTGGCATTGTGGTTATTAGGCTAGTTTATGTAGGACCTGGAACTTATATGTTTAGTAGTATGGATTGAATTGTATAAACACGAACTGCTATTTTGCTAGTTGCAGAGACTTTAGGATACTGATCCTGTAAAAAGTTCACAAGGATTAAAGCTCCTTGTAGATATATTTTTTTGCCAACAAATGAGATGACTGATTCAAGTGTACATAGTTTATCTACTTATATAAAAGCATTGAATGAAAAATTTAAGAATGCAAGTTTTGATAGAAAGCAATAAGCCATGGGAGAATATTTTTTATTACAATTTTTTCAATGGCTGTATAAAATTGGGGCTTTTCTGATCTACAGAGTTACCCCGTAGAAAATTATATGGGTTATTCTTAATCATAATTCTTGTAGCTTCTATATATTTTCTAAAACAGGATGTAGTGAGCTGCTAACATCCACATGCTTGCATAATAATCTAGCTGTCTTTTTTCACTTTCTGAGGCATAGGGATGTTATTACTATATATGTTGGAGGAGAGTAATTTTAGTCAGTTTACGCGTATTATTGGACTTTCATAAGTTCACTTTCCTTTAATAGTTGAAATGCATTTTTTATTTATCTAAAGAAAGCTTACTGATCACATGTAGTTTTACTTGATGTTGTACATAAAATTTGTATGCACACTTATTGAGTGGTTTATTAACAATAGGTAAGAAGGGGAGTAGATAGAGCAGAGATATATAGTTTGGCATTCTCCTCAACGGCACAATGGTTGGCAGTGTCAAGTGACAAGGGTACTGTACACGTTTTCAGCCTGAAAACCAATTCAGTTAATGAAGGGACTGATAACCTGGACAACAATATTAATCCCAAACTTGCCGTTACTTCGCCTGGCTCGCCTTTATCTTTCATCAAAGGTTTGGCGTCTTCTTAAACTTTGGTGTGCCCTGCCTTTATTCTGCTTTTATTTTATCTTTTAGTAATTCCATTCTTAGCTGCAGCTTGCCATTTTTTCATATTGCTTGAATTAATTCTTATAAATCATGGTCTATTAGATCACCATAATATCCTTCCGTAGCACTGATCACATTATTTTTGCTCATCAGTGAATCCATGCTATTATTAAAATGTTTAAAAAATAAGAGACGTCAGACCCAGTTGAAAGGATAAGTCTGTTGATTGTATATCTGTACTTATATGTTAACGTACCACTCTCATAAAGCTAATGTACATGACTGATATACTAAAATACACAATGATTATTTCACTGTAGGACTAAGTATATTTAATACAGACAATTAAAATAAGCGAGTTAAGGAGGGAAAAGGGGTGCCTGATTAGTTCTCCAAAAGTTCCTTCGCCAGTTTATGTACCATGACTATCTATTTACTTAGTTAAAAGGAAGTTGTATAATTGTTACATTTGGAGGTTTTTTAGTTTTTAATAGGGAATTGGGTAATAAGTTAAAAGTTTAAAGACACTTTCGACAACTCACAGTACGAATATTAATGTTAAGTATAGGGCATGTGTTAGTATTGGCTTACAGATTTATTAAGTAGAACATGTCAGATGATTGTTTCACATTTTAGCATCTGTCTAAAGTCCTAGTGCTTTATTTTGAAATGGATGGAATGAATAGAAAGAAATTAGAAATATACAAATAACAATAGACTATGTTGGTGGGAGTAAAGATGTTGGTTGTTATGTGAGAATGAAGAAAATGACATTATAAATGTGACATTTTTTTAAGATATCAGTGGGGCCTGTAATATGAGCTAGCCCACTCACAGTTTGACTTGAGTTTTTCTCATGCATACTCTCTGGGCTCATACTTGTAAGTGATCCATGCTTGAATAAGTTTTGAGTTTGTTAAGTTCTTGTGCTTTCCCTGGAACTCGGATTGCTTTGAACTTGGCTTGATTTTGTATATATTTTGTTAATTGTGAACAGTAGAAATATACTTGTTTTACAGAAATAATAGTTTAAGATAAGCAATAGTGTTGAACAATGTTTGAGTTAGGTTTGAAAGTAGATATAGTGAATATTTTTGGACCAGCTAACTTTAAATAAATTACTAGACTAGACACTGATCAAGTAGCTGGCTGAGTTTTGCCTCGACCTTTTGTGAAACTGAAAAGAAACTTGAGTATTGTTGGGCCCGTCGCAAGTTGACATTAACATTCAACACTGTCTTGGCATGTACAGGTTTTTAAGTAGGGATGGCAACGGGTCGGATCGGGTCGGGTTTCTTGAGATCCAGACCCGGTCCATTATATTTCGGGTCGGTTCGGGTTCGGGTTCGGGTCTGAAAAATGAAGATCCAGACCCAATCCGTCGGGTTTTTTCGGATTTCGGTTCGGGTTCGGGTCTAATTCGGGTATTTTAATAAATAAAATTAAATACAAATTAAAAATTAAAAATTATAAATCTATAAAAAATGTGATTATGGATTTTTTTTTAACTTTAGAAATATAAAAAAGGGAATTACAGGCTTCATTTATTACAATAAACACGTGAAACATGTTAACTCAATTGTATACAATCATTCAACTTATCATTTATATTTTATTATTTTTATTGTATTTAGATTTTTTAATGCACAATAATTGAGAAAAATAAAATATTGATATAATAAATATAAATTTTATATTGCAAATATAAAATTAAGTAAAATGTTAAGATTCATACCTAATAATTCATAATATTTCAATATATATACTTTACATTTAACATATATGTATGTATGTATGTATGTATATACATGTATAATATTTTGTATCGGGTTTTATCGGGTTTCGGGTTCGGATTGGGTTTAAATCGGGTTTCGGGTCGGGTCTCGGGTCGGGATACCTGAGATCCAGATCCAGATCCAAACTTTTTCGGGTCCAAAAATAAGATCCAGATCCGGATCCAAATCCAAAAAAATCGGGTTCGGGTAGACCCAATCGGATCGGAACGGGTCGGGTATCCATCGGGTCGGGTAAAACTGTCATCCCTATTTTTAAGCCTGCCTCATCAATAAAAGTTAGCTCAAGTTGGGTTAAAAATTCGTCTCAGCTTGAGTCGCAGTTCTCAGAGCTTCTTTAGTTTTCGTTACCCTGAATGCAGTTTTTTCAGCTAAAAATAACTTCCCACGACGACTTTCCTTAATTTCTGCCTACAAAACTACTTTTTTAGAGTCCGGAAACAGCTTGGAGAATTAAGCTTCACATGGGAGACCGATACTCCCTCTGTCCCCTTCTACATTTATTTAAGTATTTATCAGGAAAAAAAAATGTCCCAAAACACTTGTCCTTTTCTCTTTTCGATACAACTTCTTAAATTTTTTCCAAGATATACCTTTGGACTACTATTTCCAGTATTTGACTAATACACACACACACAACTTAATCTAGTTCACTGTAATTATTAGGAGTATATAAGGAAATAAATAACTCAACTAACATTTTTTTTAAGATGCATGATTTACTCAAGATGTACATGTAAAAGGGGGTGGAGGGAGTAATTTTTTTATTTTTTTTTTGGATTAAATCAATCTAAAACTTAATATTAACTTCTTGGTTTACCCATAGCTTATACTCCATCTACGCACCATATGTTTACATTCCACATCACTTTCACCACGACAGGTGGCCGCAAATTGTACTATGTAGCAGGAAGGGACAAGTATCCAGTTTTATATCTAAAGTAATATGCCTTGGTTTGCTCTTATAATTGGATGGACGGCTAAATGAAAGTTTGTCATAATGCTGACGAAGTAGTTCAAATTGCTGTCTGTTCCTAACTTGATTCCTTCCGTACATGGATTGTCAAGCCCAAGTGTGTCAAATATGATCTTAAGATTAAAACTGATTTCCCTTTGTATGGATCTCTGATCAACTCGCCTTTCTTATGGAGCGAATTTTTTTATCCAAGCTCAATTTTAAAAACGAGTTCCATTCAAGTTCTGGCCAACTTGGATAAATTAACCCCCTACCCTTCAGGGATGGTTGTTGCCTACAAGACTTGAGCACTTTTCTCAACTGCCCAACTTTGCTTGGTGTTAATTGGTATACTGACGACTAGACCTGGCAAATCGTTCGTGTCATGTATAAACGTGTCGTGTACTTTCGTGTTTCGTGTATCTGGTGGGTATACACGAACACGACACGAATTCAATTCGTGTACACGATTGTAAACACGAACACGACACGATTTAGAAACAGGTAAAAACGACACGAACTGTAGTACACGAATTTTTTCATGTACACGAAAACGACACGATACGAAATAGTACATGAAAACACGAAAACACGAAATATACACGAAAAAATACACGAAACTGGTAACGAATTAGTACACGAAATATTAATATTTTACAAATATTGTCCAAATTCAGGCTTAAACATAAGCAAAGTTACATAAAATAAAGGATAATTGGGAAACTTTGAATTTGTCTGCGACCAACTCTTAATCTGAAGGGTAAATATATATATATATATATATATATATATATATATATATATATATATATATATATATATATATATTTATTTATTTCGTGTACCTCGTGTCGTGTCGTGTACCCGAAGGGTAAACACAAAACCGACACGACTTCTCAGTCATGTATTTCGTGTCGTGTACTCAAAATGCAAACACAAACACTAAATTTTCGTGTCGTTTTCGTGTCGTGTATTCGTGTCGTGTGAAAATTTGCCGGGTCTACTGACGACGTTATAGTAGTTAGTGGAAGAATTGGGATAAAATTCACAGCATGAGAGTGATTAATATACATGTTTAGATCGACTATGCAACAGTGCTTCATGTGATGATGTTGCACTGTGTAGTTGACTTTCCTCCTGCTGAGGACATTTGGATGTCCACACATTCTGTATGCTGATCTAAGATTATATAGGATGCAACTTCATTATTGGTGTTATATAGTTTTTCTCGTAGCTACTGTTAATGGGTGCATCGATGATGCTAATGAAGTTGTGGAGACCATTTATGCTATATAAGTGGTGGTTTGTTAAGTTTTGAAGTCAATAAAAAAATCAATTATGCAAGCCAAAATGGCAAAATGCCAAATATAATTGTCTTGCTTATGTAAGTCATGTCATATGTTGAGTTGCAATTTAGGAAGATCATGGAATCAATTAAATAAGTATATATTTTGTATGATTATTCAGATTCAAGATTAATTGAATTTGTTTATTAGTTTGATTATATTATTTTCCATAGTATTCTGAAATAAATATTTAAATAGCTATATTTTACTCGGAGTTGTAAATCAAGTTAATTTGGGTTTTATGAGGATTAGAATTAGTATAGGTTAGTAGTTGTAAATATGGTCGAATCATCCCGGATTTATAAAATTATGAAGCCATTGGTTGATAATTGTCATTTTGAAGTTTTTGCCTTGTTATCATCTCATTTATTACTCTCTGAAGTTATCATTCAAACTCATGTTCCGTTATTTTCTAGAATTTTTTAAGATCTGTAGCGCATCATCAATGGTATAAAATGAAAAATAAATTTTGAAAGGACATGGCTGTTTCATGTGTCTCCATTAAGTTAATGACTAAGAACTATTTAATTTTATAGGAGTATTGCCCAAGTACTTCAACTCAGAGTGGTCAGTGGCTCAATTTCGATTGATTGAGGGTTCTCAGTACATTGTTGCATTTGGTCACCAAAAGAATACGGTTGTCATTCTTGGTTTGGATGGAAGGTGAGTTGGTTACATTGTTCCTACGTTCCATTGTGGTAAAATATCATCTTCTACTGCTCTACTTTTTTGTTAATATGCCCCCCCCCCCCTCCCCCCTCCAAATAAATAAATAATAATAATAAAAAATAAAATGCTATTCCTTTGGTGAGACTTCACAACTACGAGCATATATAATGCACACAGCACACTTTGATGGTCTCACATCATATTTGTATAGTGCTCTGACAGGTCGTTTGGTTCATGGGTATGTGGAATCAGGTATGCGTTTTGTCCATTCCAAACCCATACTTGATGTTTGGTTGGAGAAAATAAAATCTCAAACCCATACCTTAAACCCCCAAGGTATGGGTTTTTGATACCCAAGTGGGGAGGTGGGTATGAGATGTAGGTATCAGATGCATTCATTTTTTATTTTTTTGTCTCTGTTTAAGTAATGAAATATTAATGTTTAATACAAAATTAAATCTATAATGCAAAAATATATAACAATAGTAATTTTATTAATATTTTTAGTTAATATAAATTAATAACTTATTTTTTACAAAAAAATTGTATATATTGATTCCAACACCAACCAAACACATGATATCAAATATGGACCTCAAACCCATACCAGCTCAACCCGATTCCTCATTCCAACCCCATACCACTCGTCGAACCAAACGACCCCTGAGAGCTCTCACATCTACAATTATATATGGATAAAATCAAACTTCTTTTAGTTATGTACTCCATGTCCCTTGAAAATCTTTTCACAATTGATACAAATTTATGCAGTTTCTACCGCTGCAAGTTTGATCCAGCAACCAATGGCGAGATGACTCAACTGGAATATCACAACTTTCTGAAGCCCGAAGAAGCTTTCTGAAGGATGCATATGATGTTTGTATTGTGTTATTGCAAGACTTTAGACAATCATAGATAAAAATTTTATCTATGAATTTGCTGTAAATAGGTGTAAATAGTGCTGTATATGTAAGTTAACTGTTGTAATCAGAAAAAAGAATTAAATAAAAAATAATTGTGACGAGCAGATGTAAGAAGATCAAGTTGTTGCTTCAGTAAGAAGATTTGTGTTGCATTTTATGTTTTCCGAAACAAGTTTATTTTTCATGCATGAATATTGTTGCTCTTACAGTTGTAAAGTTCACATGGATGCGTAAAAAGAATAGACCATTAAACTTGACATTAGATTAGCATGTACATTTGGTACCAGATTTTGCCCAAGTTTCTCAACGTGTTTAAATGGTTGATGTCTTGCATTGTTTATTGATGAAGTCTAATGAATCTGGGGAAAGCAACATTTACTTTGTATATGAACGATTGAATATGCCTGATTGGTACATGGCGCCTTGACATATCAGGTACATGGTGCCTTGACATTGAGGCACAATGCCTCCGTGTTGATTTAACTCCATAAGCGGAATCACCACCCAATAACATGTTGCCGCCAGAAGCATAACTGAAGGGTCCTGGTGATGTGAACAATGAGCTATCGTTGGATCATTGTTCTCAAGAGTAGTTTCTTTTCTCTTTTCTCATTCTCCCATCATTTCACTTCCTAGGGTTGTTTCTCTTGTCTGTATGCAGAACCCTGTTACTGCGACGTGGCGTTTTTTCCCCTTGATGCTGCAGCCTGCAAGCAGTTTGTGTTTGTATAAGGAACTTTTTGGAAGTCTGCAGAATTGAATATTGTAATTCTTGATTTATACGCCAGTGACTAGAACAAAAGCGCCAGCTTCTTCAAACATTTAACCACATTCGAACACAATTATGAGCCCGCTTGGCCATAATGACTTGTCAAACAAAATTATAAGTCCGTTTGGCCAAGTTTAAAATTGTGAATTACGGCATGACGCAACATAATTTATTGTGATAAAAATGTCTCTTTATTAATGACCTATAACTTTTATCTTTTAAGTCAATTTTTAGTTTATTTCTGACTTTAAATCCGTTTCTGCCTCGAACAAACAATTTTTAGTTTAAAATCAGAAACAGTTTAAACCGCCGACTTTAAGCGTTGCCAAACAGGCTCTATATTGCTTCTGAACCAGAACTGGTACAAACTGCTTGCTAAATGAGATTTCATCCTATCCTGTCTAATGCTGTGTTGCAATTATATATAGGCATAGCAGTCTTTTGAGCGGCAAATGGTACATGTTATGCTAATAAATCTTGTACTAGCTGGGGGTCAAGTTCAAGGGAGCTAGAACCCAAGTCCTTTTGGAGCCCCCTTTCTTTCATCAACATCCGCACTTTCTCGACATCACTCCATCTCGACGTCTCTGCATATATATTAGACAACATGATGTAATAAGCACTATTATCTGGTGCTAACTCCACAAGTTTCCAAGCAGCAAGCTCACTTAATTCTACTCTACCATGAGTTCTACAGCCAGCCAAGAATGCACCCCACATACTAACAGTTGGCTCAATGGGCAGGGCTTCCATGACCTTCAAAGCATGTTCCAAAGACCCTGAACGTGCTAGAAGATCAATCATACAAGCGTAATGTTTAACGTTGGGCGAAAATTCATATTTTCCAACTATAATCGATGAAAATATACATTTGCCCAACTGCTCCAGCCCTGAATGCACACATGCACAAAGCACTGATATCAATGTTATCACGTCTGGTTTTATGCCAGTTTCTTGCATCCTACAAAACCACCAAACTGCTTGCTGTCCACTCTCCGCAAGAGCAAACCCCTTCAACAATGCATTCCAGGTAAACACATTTTTCTCCGCCATGCTCTCGAAAACCGTTAAACCCTCCTGAACTTTCCCACATTTCCCATACATATCAACCAAGCAAGTACCCAACTTCACATCCAACTCCCACTCATTCCTCCTAATAAAATCATGTATCCACACCCCCATCTCAATAGCCCCAAAACTAGCACAAGCACTCAAAGCATTCACCATAGTCACCCGATTCGGCACCACACCAGCATACTGCATTTGCTCAAAAGCAACCAATGCATCATCAAATCTCCTAGCCTCCCTATACCCACTTATCATCGCAGTCCACGAAACAACATCTCTCTCAGGCATTTCATCAAACACCCTCTCACACAACACCATATCCCCACAAGAACCATACAAATTCAACAACGAATTCATCACATAAACATCACAATCATAACCCATCTTCACAACCTGACAATGCACACAACTCCCTCTAACAATGTCCCTAACATCAGCAAAAGACTTAAGAACAAAAGGAAAAGTATACTTATTAGGCCAAATAGAATTCTTATTCATATGGGTATACAAAAAGATCGAATCTTTATGTAATTTATGGCGACAAAATGTTTGAATAAGTGTGTTACAAATGAACACATGGGGTTTTTCTAGGTGGGTGTAAAATTGAAGGGCTGTGTCTAAAAGGCCTAAAGATTGACAAGTGGTGATAAAATGGGGAGCAATGTTGGTGTTTGAAGAAAGGTTTTGTAGGATGAGTTGAGCTTGGATTTGATTGAGTTGAGTGGAGGTTTTGCAGTTTTGCAAGAAATTGAGAATGGTTGTTACAGTCTTGTGTAAATTTGAGGATGGATTCATTGATGTGTAATATAAGACTCAGACATAGAGCATGACACAAGTTCTGTTTAACAAGAGCATACCCGCCCTCAGTCACTTCTTATAATTTTATTACTCAAAATAATTACTAGAGTGGAGTTCCGGGCTCCCTTGTTTTTCTGACTACCAGAAATCATTATTTTCGAAGTTAGTCGATTAATCGGGATTTTTTTTTTTTTTACAGAAAATACACTTGCTCGTATTGAAATACGCCAATACTCCGAAGAGTTTCTTTCATTCAAAAAAGCTTATCATCTAACCTAAAGACATGAAAATGTCTCTGGAAGTTTAGACAATAAGATCTAAATGTCCGAAAAGAAAATGTCCCAACTTGTAAGACCACGCTACCTGAAACAAATACGATTCATTAATAACAAGAAAATAATAATAATAAATTTAATAATTAAAATCAATATAGTTTATCAAAAGATGGTGAAAGTGAATGAAATGATAAATATAAAATAATACGACAAAAAAGAAGATAATATAAGAAAGAAAATAGAAAATATATATCTAACCAAAGGGGGACCCTTTGGCTAGATATATAACAAGATAATTAATTACTAGG
This sequence comes from Daucus carota subsp. sativus, assembly GCF_001625215.2. NCBI lineage: Eukaryota > Viridiplantae > Streptophyta > Magnoliopsida > Apiales > Apiaceae > Daucus > Daucus carota. The sequence continues at coordinate 61,069,374 of NC_030383.2, read as the reverse complement.
AATATAATTAATAATAAAAGTATTAAAAAAAGTTAAAATATAAAACTCTAAACTTCAAAAAAAATCTGAAATTTTAAGTAACAAAATAAATATAATAAGCAAGCCAACAAAATGACACCAAATTGCCGTTATCAGGCCAAGAATCTACACCATCATATCAGAGCTTAGGCTCGCGGGAGACTCGAGTTCGACTCCCTGTGACCCCCAATATTCTCAGAATTTATTAAGGACACGAAGGCAAGTTTATGTCCCAAAAAAGATGGGCGCCCGTGATCCACTCTCGACCCATAAATGGGCTTTCGAGTGAGGGGGTAAGTTAGAATATGATCCTGGTAAGCCCTCTTCCTAACACCGGCCACCCATAAATGGTACAAATAAAGGCCACTAATTAAGACTGTAAATAAATATACATCAGTTTTCAGTTAATGGATTGCATTAAAGTCTAATCAATGAGGAATAAACATTAAGAGCATATATTTATTAGCAATTACTCGAGAAACAAAACAAAATTCAAAAATCAGCACCAATCAAGCAAGTCAAATAAAATTCAAAAATCAACACCAATCGAGCAAGTCAACTAGCGATTTAATATAGCCAAAACTAAGTAATCATTAACTACTATTAAAGCCAGTTAAATAAAATAAAAGTTGGCACCAATTTTTTACAAAACAAACCTTAAATCATGCAAGAGAATTATTCAAAAAGATTTTATTTCAAAATCACATTAAGTGATAGTATCATCTCATCATAACCGACATTGAAGCACCATAAACTCGTGATTGTCACCAACAATAACGATATACAAACTCTAACCCTTACAAGCTCAGAAACACAAATAAACTTGTAGCTCGAAATAAATTTGAAAAAAGACAACATATCAATATCATGCACGTAATATACAAAATAAGATTAACTAAATCCCACAAACTATCTCATCTTCTAGAAAAATCAAAAAGACAAAAAAAATTTAGAATTGGAACATACATGAACTATCCCAATGAATCAACATTGACAAAATTCACACATTGCATTGGAGAAATTAGATGAAAAGAAACAACAAGTGATCACAAAACCAATCATATATTAATCAAATCAGAATAATGATCTTAAGGTGTGAACTAGCAAGAGTTAGAGTACAAGAAACTTAAACTTTTAACCAAGAAAATCGAATAAAATATAGGCTCCAAAAGGCTATAACAAATAATCAAAACAACTACAATACTAATCTTAAACTATTCATAAAAAAATGATATCGAAAAAATAACAAGTAGCAGATACATGAATTCAAGAGTATCAATATTCATGTTTACACATAATACTTATAACCCAACAAAATCAATATTAAAGTAAATTTTCAAAAGTTTAAGAAAGCGTACCTTCGTTGTGGCGTAAATACACACAACAAATGTTTATAAAAACAAAAAGCTAAAAAAAAATATGTTAAAACATCAATCAATAATCATGTAGCAATATCGCCTGGTCACCGTACTCCTTGGTGGAAGATTGTTTGATAAACAAAGACGAGGGATTAAAAGATTAATCCTGTTTAGCTCCTCTTCTGTGAATTGACCGATTAATCGGGATTAATCGCTAATTTATCGTTGTTCGGACGGACCCAAGTCTTGATTATTACTTGTATTAGAAATTAATTTTTGAAAATCAATCAAAAATTGATATATAATTGTTCACTTATAAAAGTTAAAAGTTCGTCTTCTTTTTCGGAAATTTGAAAATCTAAAATTTAATTTAATAAAAAATTAAAAATAAGAAAGATGCAATATTTTTTGTAATAACTTAAAAGCGGATATATAATCTATGACATTTTTTTTGAAAGTATCTATGACATATTTTTTTTGAAAGTATTTATGACATATTAATTATCATATATAACTAAATAATTTGATATAGTTAAATACTTAATAAGAAAAAAGGATGATTAATATTTTTTTTATAAACTAATATATTTTCAGCTTATAGAATTATTATTATTTTATATATTCAAATTCCAGGAAATATACTCCCTCCGTTCCAAATTACCATGACATATACTCCTTCCGTTTCAAATTACATGTCTACTTTAAAAAAATCACAGTTTAAGAAAAGTAGTTGTTTACAAATCAATTGCATTAAATGATCATAACATGTGGTATGAGGTTGATCCAGAAAATATAAATAAGAGATATGTGGAGTAGAAATAATTTTGGAAATATGATTTTGCATTGAAAGTTGAAGTGGACAACTAATTTGAAATAATTTTTTCCCCAAAATGGACATGTAAATTGTAATTCTCCTTTTCTTTATATAATTTATATGAAAATAACTATGTAGGACGGGCATGTCATAATAATTCATACTATATTTTTGGGCCTGGAAAATCAGAATCATAATTAGGGCCTTCATTCTCAGCCCACCTAAACTTTTGCATATATCTCAAGCCCAATAATTCTTGCAAAACCCTGATAACGAGTAAAAACAGGGTTTAATCAACACACACTAAAACACCTTCAAAACGCGCGCACACACCCACAGCTGCGTTCACTCCACCATACATAGCTCAGACAACTCAGGTAACAAACTATTTGTTTCTTTAGTGTGTCTGTGTGTGTTAATTTTGGCTGTATCGAACTGTGTTTGAGCAATACAAAGCTCATTTTATGTGATGATTTATTTTATATGTTGAAAATAGGTCTGTTTAAGGGGTCATTGATGGTTAGTAGGTGAAATAAAGATGACCCAGATTGTTGTTTTTTGAGAATTTGACGGGTCTGAAGCAATATCATGATTAATGGTGTTTAGTGTTTGATGAAAGTCCTGTGAGAGTTATTTTGAGATTTTTTTTAATGATGATTATTGAGCAGTTTTTGTTGTTAGGAAGTTATGTGGTTAAAAAAAAATTGAAACTTTCGAGCAGAAGCTTAAGAGAAATTGATGTAAAAGAGTGGTTGGTTGATACTTGAAGAGTGGATTTTTGGTTAATAATCTTTTAAGGAGTTCTTGAACTGTTTGTTATGTCAGTACGAAGTCGTGTGCTGAGATTTATTTTTCAAAACTCTAGCATGTGTGTGAGAGAAATTGCTGCAAGAGAGTAGTCGGTTAAAAACTGTAGATTGAAGTTTTATGTAATTGAATACAAATGTATGTGCAGTTTGATTGTTAAAGCAACGAGTCACAAGTGCATAGCTGCGAAGGGTATTGGGAAGCTATTCTAAGGCTATGCCAAGATTTCGGAATGTAAGCAGTTGTTATAACAGTTACTTATCTATTTTCTGTTTTTGTATGTCGATGTTAGGTATCAGACCTACAGAGTGTAATGTTATTATTTGTAATTGTTTGAAATGCAACAGAAAAAGAGAGTTCCTTTTGTCAAGCCTGTTGTAAAGAAACAACAGCAGCAGAATGTCGATCATATTACTGGAGACAGGATACCGCGGAGCTTTGTTTTTTCAAGAGGGAAGTTGCCTGGTTCACTTAAACAGTTGCAGGCAGACTTGAGAAAACTTATGCTTCCGTACACAGCACTTAAGCTTAAGGTAAATTTATTCATGTAACCTTAATTTGTACTAATTAGATAATTAATGGGAAGCAGGTTAATTTATTCATGCAACTTTGTGAACTTGTGCTTCCATATATGTACATGTTTGCATCTCTTGCATAGTCCTACTTGGTAAATGCTTCTAATATGAAGATCGTGATTTGTGAGTAAGTGACAAGTGATTAGCTGAGAGTCTGCATATCTCTAGATTTGCAACTGTACATCACTCATAATAAATTGAAGACTTTTACTTTTTTAATTAATCACTTCTGGCTTGGCTGCTTCTCACATTCTTTCACACTTCAGTTATTTGATATTCTTGCCAACTGCCAAGTGCTGGATATGATCTTTAGGATTCTTTTAAGTAACTTATCAAACAATTTAACATCTATTTTATGTTACTTCTAATGTATATCTGATTAAAACAAGATAATTAGATCATTCTAATTAAATTCACGAATTGCAGGAGAAGAAGCGTAATAATCTCAAAGACTTCCTGAACGTTGCAGGACCAATGGGGGTTACACACTTTCTTATGTTATCAAAAACTGCAACTGCACCCTACTTGAGGGTAGCTAAGACGCCACAAGGCCCAACACTTACATTCAAGATACATGAATATTCGTTGGCTATTGATGTTGCTCGATCCCAGTTGCGTCCAAGATGTCCTAAAGATCTGTTCGCAAATTCACCACTGGTACTTTTGTCCAACTTATAAGGAACATGCAGTTATATTCATGCAGATTTAAATTGCACATGCTTGTATAAATATATCAAGAGACACACTAATGTAATATTTTTTTGCTTGTGTACCACATCTTTATCAATCCAGTTCACGTAGCCAAACTTGATTCTCATCTTTATATCCCATATTGCTGACCACTAAGAAAGCTAGAACTTGTAGATTCTGCTCATAATGTACTATGTTTGTTTGAACCTTTTTGATGATGTGGCAGATTGTGCTTTCTGGATTTGGCAAAGAAGAGCGACATCTGAGCCTCATTACTACAGTGTTTCAGAATATATTTCCAGCCATTGATATAAACACTGTGAGCGAAGAATTACCATTATAACCAGGTTGCTATTTTGCTGAGTAATGGTTTTCTCATATTTCACGTTCAATTGCAGGTCAAGCTTTCTTCCTGTCAGAGGATAGTGTTACTTAATTACAACAAGGATACAAAGCTTATTGATTTTCGGCATTTTTCAATCAGATTACAGCCGGTTGGTGTCTCACGTAGAATCAGAAAATTTGTGCAGAACCATCAGGTTCCTGATCTCAGGGATCTTCAGGACGTGAGTGATTTTGTGACAAAGTATGATCTCTCCCTCTCTCTCTTTACTTAAACACACACACATATGCATGAGATTCGTATTTGAGGACATTTTACCTTGTACGTATACGTATGAATCATGCAGTTCTGAATTAGTAAAATTCAAATATCTTTCAGTCTATAAATTGAGGATGCTATAAAGTCTCCCTGTCATATCGTTGTTATTATAGAAAATTAAGTTTATGATCGGCAAAAGAAATGAATAATTTTTAACTGTAGATTCGTTGTTGATTCATTCTTTTTTATTTGTTATGTTCCTTCGTCTCTCTGTGAAGAGCTGGCTATGGATCTGAAAGTGAAGCAGACGATGAAGCAGCACATGTGAGTCTGCCAAGTGATTTAGGCAGAGTTAACCGGTCTACTAACAAAAGTGCTGTTAAGCTTCAGGAGTTGGGGCCTAGAATGTCTTTGCAACTTATAAAAATCGAGGAAGGGTTGTGCTCTGGTGGCGTCATGTTCAGTGAATACGGTACGATAATTTTCGCTCTTGACATCTCACTGTGTAGTTCTAAAGCAAAATAAAATAATTTAAGGTTATGGCATTCCTTTCTTTATTTATAGTCTTCTAAAACAATTATTCTTTAGTTCTAGTCTTGCAAAACTAAAGAATAATTTAATGTTCCACTTTTTAAGGCTTGATTAGACGTCAATAGGCATTTGAGTTTCCAATAGTAGCAGGAGTTCCTGTGTTTTTTTTTTTTTTTTTGGGGGGGGGGGGGGGGGGGGGATATCATAACTCATAAAATTGCTGGAATCAACGGTCATTGTTAATAACTTTGTAAATATATTTCGCTTAGAAGCGGTGATCTGTGATGATGGTTGATGTCTCATGAAAGTATGAAGTTCATGTATTTATGGCCGGTGGTGGTTGTATCTCGTATTTACATCAGCATGATAAATCGACTTAAGACCTTAGGCTCCTCTCTTCTGTGTGGGTATGCAGAATCTGCATCTGCAACCAAGTAAATATTGTTCTTATTTTTTGAAATGGCAGGAACCTTTTATTATATTCTTGAGCCACACATACCTTTATGCCCATTCACAATTCATAAGCCTTCATTTGCATTTTGGAAATTGTAGTCCATATTCGTGTAGTTTTTTTTAGTTCTCGTAGTCTATAGCTTATCATTACACACCAATGGTTCTCTAATTTGTTTTTTCTCCTTTCAGAAAACAGTAAAGGGAGTAAAACTCAGGACACTGAAGAAGAACATATTGGAAGCGATGAGGATATGGAGGAAGAACATAGTGAAAGCGAGGAAGATGAGGAGAACCTGAATAACTGAAATAACGTGAAAAATTATCGACTTGCTGAAATGCAGAGGTAGAGTGGTACCTTCCTGTCATGCTACAAATGGATAGAGATCAAATGAGGGAGTCCAGTTTTCAGTGATGTAAAACATTATAATTACTATTTGACAATGCTATACACTTTTGTAAGTTTACCATCTTGCTGTTTCGTTTTTTTTTGTCAAGAAGTTACCATTGGATATTAAAAAATCTCTGGTTTGTTTAGTGCCCCACATGATTTACAGTGGGTTTTTTAGCATGGTATATAAACAAATTTCGGGTATTTTTCTTGGCCCACGAAAATTTCAGCTGGCTCTGCAAATGGCTAGAAGCTTTGTTTTCTTTTTTCTTTTTGAAAAGCCAGACTTTTATTAACAACCAAACTCCAACAAGAGAATGGTGTAACTACAGTGGTAGAAAACCTAATACTTATACTGCTAGCTTCTATATGCATCTTCAAATGCCATACTTGCCTTGTTAACTATTGTTGCACCAGAAACCTCATGATGGAAGATTTTGAGCTACATGCATTGGTCCTTATAGTTGACCTGGAAGCTTTGATTTGATGCTGCAATAAAACTAGTTAAAGCACCATATATTTTTACACTGAACTCTTAATCCTAATTGGGTGGCTACTGGCTAGGCACTCTTGATCCATCTTTGTAAGGCTTCTTTATTGCTCACACCAAGCTGCCATCATTTTTCCTCTCTTAGCTCCTTTAGAGAAGTAATCTGCTAGGTTATTTAAGTGCCTTGGAAGATGGAGAAGTGTAACTTTGTGTACAAAGTGATCGTGAGAAGCTTTGTTGAAAAATCCAAGACTATGTTGAGCTCAATTTAGTTGTAGACTTGAGAGACTGACAAGTGAATTTGATTTATAAGTTACTAAATGTGTTTTGATAATTATATTTATAAGGTATTTGGTAATTCAAATTTATAAATTAGAAAAAAAAATATTGTTATAATAGAAGAAGTTTTATTAACAAATAAAATTTATTACACATTAAAAATTTAAAAGCTTCATAACAAAATGCAAATGACTAAAAAAAATCAAAAGAAGCTGCATTTTTGAATTCCAGCTTCTGGTTTCAAAATTCTAAACTCATGTTTTTACATTTCAAGACGTATATAAAATATAATTTTATAAATTACTTTTGAAAATTTTCTTTCTATATAAATATTTGCATATTAAATTTTGGTTCTTAAAAAATTTAAAATAACTTATAAATTTACATTTTATAGAATATTTGAAATGTGTGTCAAGCCCGCTGCCCGAGCTAAAAAAAACCAGGGGGGGAGAGTACTGTCACTCGAGGAGATTAACCCATTTCTCGTTTTCTCGCTACTGGCCAATTTATGATCAGTCTTAGAATTGCATTACATGTTAAACTCTCTAGAGGATAAAACTTACCAAGCTCTTTCACTATTACCTTTTTCCTCATGATATATCCAAATTTTATTCATATTAACACAGTTAATACTAATATATATAAGCTGCTTACTTCTGTTACTACCCATTTTTTTCGGAAAACAAATAAAATTATGAAAACTTTGCAATATCAAAACTAGTATAAAATTTGGTTGTACTCTAGTCTCATAGTTATCACTCTGAGGAATCCAACCAGGAGACTCCAGGAGACTTCATGGATTTCAAGTATCAAACTCAGAGCATCAAGCCCTTGTTCAATCCTCAAGCTGTTGTTGATTACTACAACAACACAGATGGATCAGGAGGTACAAGAAAAGACATGAAGGAGTTAGTGTTGAAAGCTAAGCAGCATTTGGTGGCTGTAGGATGGTCTTTAAGGCATTTGGTCAGAGAGTGTGGGAAGAGAGAGCCTAGGTACTGGTCTCCTGTTGGGAACAAGAAGTATTTGTCGGTTCGAGCTGCATGCAAGGCTTGTTTGGATGGCCAAGAGGTGGAGGAATTAGGTGGTCTTAAGGGGGAAGTGGTGAATAATGATGTGGATGTTTATGTGCCAGGTTGTTCGGGTGTGGAGCGTGGGAAAAGGGAGTTTTGGATCGATTTGTTTGAGGATAGTGGACGTAGAGACGTTGTCAGTGACTTGGAAGATGGTAGTGTTGATGATACTGGAAGGGAGGAATGTGAGTTGAGTGAAGGGGGGAAGAAGAGGAAGATTGGGGGTGAGGAGATGAATGATTTTGATGAATTGAAGAAAAGTACGGGTGGTGATTCCTATTTGTCAGAAGGGCCTAAAGGGGAGGATTGTAAGGCAGCTACAAGGGTTCTTAGGAGAAGAACTTGTGTTAACAGTGGAAAAGTGACTGAGACTTTGGAAGACCGAAATGATGATGTTTGCTCAGTGTGTAGGGAAGGTGGAGATCTGATGTTATGTGATCAATGCCCTTCTGCTTTTCATGCACCTTGTCTTGGCCTGTCAGAGATTCCTGCTGGTGAGTTTTGGTACTGTCGATCATGTTCCTGTGGAATTTGTGGCCAGAGTGTTTGCAGAGATGATCAATTTATGCGTGATAAACAGTGTGATCAATGTGAACAACACTACCATGTAAAGTGCATAGGTGGATACCGTGCTGGCAAGCTGGAGCGGAACAAGTGGTTTTGTAGTAAGAGGTGTCAGAACATACATTCTGGTCTTAAGCGGTTGTTAGGGAAACCAATTGTTGTGGATGGAAATAATTTAACTTGGACTCTGTTAAAGAATAATATCAGTGTGGATGATCCTAAGACAAAGAAAAAGCTGAAGCGTGCACTTGTTGTGATGCATGAGTGTTTTAAACCCGTGGCAGAGCCTTGGCGTGGGAGGGATGTTGGTGAAGCTGTAATTTTTAGCAGGAAATCGGATTTGAAACAACTAGATTTTAAAGGATTTTATACTGTGATCTTGCAGAAAGGTAATAGAGTCGTTACATTTGCAACAGTAAGAGTTTTTGGCGACAAAGTAGCAGAAATACCCTTTATAGCTACACGATTCAATTACAGAAGACAAGGTATGTGCAAGACATTAATGAATGTGCTTGAAGAGAAGCTCATTAATTTGGGTGTTAAGAAGGTAGTTTTGCCTGCAATGCCTTCTGTTTTAGACACTTGGACTAGCCCCTCATTCGCTTTCAGGGAAATGACAACAAGCGACAGATCCATGTTGCTAGGTTATACTTTTCTTGAATTTCCAGGTACCATTGCTTGCCAAAAACTACTTCAAAGATCAGACGACAATCTTTGAGGTGAGTTTGAAACACGGTCACAATGTATTATACTGTATTCTATGTTACTTCTGTATCAGTATGGATGTCATTATAACAAGATAAACAGGTCATTCTGATTGGTTTCACGAATTGCAGGAAAAGTGGCCTTTTAATCACAAAGGCTTCATGAAATGCAACTGCATGAGTATTCAGTAGCTATTGATGTTACTTGATCCCAGTTGCGCCCAAGATGTCCTAAAGAGCTAGTATCAAATTTGCACTGGTAATTTTCGCTCAACATATAAGAAACATACAAATATAACTTCATAATCACCCACATATATATTCTTTTCCATGTAAAATTTTTACCAATGCAGCTCAAGTAGTCCAAACTGGACTCGTTTATTGAAATTAAATTTTAGCAATGCTGAAATTATTAAATTCTGTTCATAATGTTGGCTTGATCATTTGAACCTTGTGATAAAATGTGGCAGATTCTGCTTTCTGGATTTGGCAAAGAGGCACGACAATTGAGCCTTGTCACTACTTTCTTCCGGAGCATTTTTGCAGCCATTGTTATAAACATTGTGAACGAAGAATCACCTTCATGGTCCGGTTGTTATTTAGTAGAATATCGCCTTTGGCTTATGGTACTCTCATTTGCAGGTCAAGCTTTTTGCTTGTCTGAGGATAGTGTTTCTCAATTACAACAAAAATACAAAGCCTACCGATTTTCAGCTGGTTGGAAAAAATTATTTCATTATATGCAGAGGCAGAATGGCACTTTTGTCATTCCTTTCACAGTGCTATACTCTTTTGTAATTTTACCATGTTGCATTCTTGCTGTTTTGGTAATCCCCAGTTACTGTAAGAGCTATTCTGCTGGTTTTTATGTTAGATGAGGAAACTTTTAATTTTGAGGTATTTGTACATTAAAAAATAATATTTGGGTGACAACTTGATTTTTTAGGTTACCATTGTTAAAATAAATAGTTGCTTATTAATAAATGATTAAAAATAAAATACTTTAGGAAATATTCAAATATCAATGTTTAGCTACTGTTTAAATATGTTTCTAAATTTTTGCGTAACATTGTTTGGCAGATTCATAATATTGAGTCAGAATTTAACAACCAATAATTTTCAACACTCATTAATATTTTATATTATAAAAATAGATTGCCGTAATTTGAAAAACAATCTTTCCAGACGGTTGTATGAATTTCAATATCAAACATTAATACAAATATTAATTTTTCCTATTATATTTTAAAATATGTAAATATCAAAATTACTATCATATAATTATTTAATTTTTACGATAAATTTTTTTTTGTCTCCATACAAGCCGCATTTGAATAACACTCATAATAAATTAAATTTATATTAAATAATTCATTAAAATAAAATAAATTAAAAAATTAGACAATAATCTCATCTTCGAATTAAGAAAAAATTCTAATAATATAAATTTTTTCAAATAAATGATGTGCAAATTTACCTTAACTCAGTCCGAGTCGTTAATTACATCACAATAACGACACAATGACACAACATACACTCACACTGTCATACATATCGCTCTCTTCTAAAATTCAAAGCCCTAATTTTAAATCTTCTTGTTCTCCCCCAATTATTTTCAGGTAAATCTCTCTCTCTCTCTCTCCCTCCCTCTCCCCCCCCCCCCCCTCTCTCCCACTCTCCTCTCTCTCTCTCTCTCTCTCTCTCTCTCTCTCTCTCTCTCTCTCTCACTCGCTCTCTCCCTCCCTCCCTCCCTCCCCAATTCTATCTAATTTTAACGTATATGTGTACTTATATGCGTATCTATAGGTTTATTTAACTATATTATTAACTTAATTTAACTCAATTTGCATCTAATTGTGGTTTTGTATGTGTTAAATTTTGATTAGACGCAATGAGCAGGTCGAGTAAGGTTCTGTATGTTGGCAATCTCCCTGGCGATGTTCGCGAGCGCGAAGTCGAAGATATTTTTTACAAGGTGTTTTTATTGCTTATGTTGCTCTCCGATTTTCCGTATCATAGATTGGTTTTTATGGAAACTTTCAGTTGTTGATATGCGTTGATGATTGTTATGTGGTTAAATTTGGTGATGGTCTCTTTTGTTGATAATGTGGATGCTATTTAGTTCATGTGTTCGATTTGATAATTTTTATGTAGCGGATGTGAGTGTTATGTGTTTGGAATGGTAGCGAAAAAGAAAAAGTAGAGAATAGTGTATCAAAATTAAAGTTATAACAGGGAGAAATTTGTGAAATTTTGTTATTAGAAGATAATTGAGATTATTATTTAGCTCAACGACTTGAGAATGTTTGAAATGATGAGAAAAGTAAATATTGTCTGATCGAGTCTATCTGCTATTACTAACGCAAATAGGAGCTATATGTTAATGTATGGCTGAAGGAGTATATTGCTGTTCTGGCACATGATTGAATGTTGACTTTGCGGAACCACAACAAGATAATCCTGCTAGTTCATTACTATTTTAATGAAACAACAGTCTAGTACTCTAGTAGCTTGTATATTTGGAACCAGTTGAAAATTTGGAATCATATTGCCAGTCCACCAAGTTGGTTTTAAATGCCTCAATGTAGGTATGAGTATGAATCTGTCTATTGTTAGATACTGTGGCTACTGTCTGGATGCTATTTTCCCATTCAACATTAATTTTTACACTAGATTTGATAGTACTTTGAGTAGTGTCTACAAAGTTGGTTATTTAGCACAGCAAATATGTTCATATATCTGAAAGATGATGGATGTTATGTAGGATGTGTAGATGGTAACTCTAAAACTTTGCAAGATTTTTATTAATAAAAATACCTGATTTTATTTTGTTTGGTGCATCATTTGACGTTGAAGTATGGACCAATTGCTCATGTTGACTTGAAAATTCCACCAAGACCGCCTGGCTATGCATTTGTTGAGGTAAGCTTTTGCTTAAAATTTTAAGTTAATCTATGTTTAGGTCTCATATGGTGTCAAAATAATTTTCAGTTTGAAGAGGCTCGTGATGCTGCTGATGCTATGAGGGGACGTGATGGCTATGATTTTGATGGTCATCGCTTACGGGTAGGTCAAACATAGAATGCAAGTTTATCACACATTTAATTGTAAGTAGTTATAACAAATTGTTTTCTTCTACATTATATGAGTAGGTTGAGCTTGCACATGGCGGGCGTGGAAATGGTAATTTATCTTCATCAGATCGCCATAGTAATCATGGCGGTGGTCGTGGTGGTGGTGGACGTGGTGGAGGTGTGTCGAGGCGTTCAGATTATCGTGGTAAGTAGTTCAGTTCCTCCTAGCACTGAATATTGTGCGTCTTTTATCATCTGTTAGCGCTGATCACTTTTACATTTATCATTCAGTCATGGTGAGCGGATTACCCTCTTCTGCATCATGGCAAGACCTTAAGGTAAGACGGAATTTTTAAATGGTTCCCTGTTGCACAGACAATGACAAACAGTGATGTTTAATTGAAGCCTTTACACCTTTATTTAATTAAATTCATTCGAATTTGTTTAGGATCATATGCGTCGTGCAGGAGATGTATGCTTTGCCCAAGTTTTTCGTGAGGGTGGCGGTAAGCTGCTAATTTAAATGAAATAATTAAGTGCCACCACTGGGGACCTTTATCTTGGGCCCTAGCATCTTCCATACCGCTTGCTTTAATTTTTGATAATGAGTAGAAATTTAGACAGAATGCCCAAATACACATCATATATATATATATATATATATATATATATATATATATATATATATATATATATATATATATATAGAGAGAGAGAGAGAGAGAGAGAGAGAGAGAGAGAGAGAGAGAGAGAGAGAGAGAGAGAGAGAGAGTTGGGCTCCTTGGAGTACAAAGATTTTGGAGTCTTTGAAGACCTATACCAAGTTACCAACACCGTTGGATTAAAATAAACATGCATGGTGGATTTGAGAGACAAGTGGATAATATCTATAATTTTAAAAACTGTAACTAACAACCTTATACAGATTTATAGAAATCGTATTATATTGTTTCTCAAGTCTCCTTCTTTTTCCTCCCATTATCAAACCGTTACTGTTCTCCATTTTGTTCCTCTTAGTTCACCAATTGCAGAACAATATGAATATCTGAATTTGAGAGATGAAAATAACTCTAAAAAATGGTGAAGGACAATTGCGAGTAACAAAACAATATGGTGAAGGACAACTGCGAGCAACAGAACAGAGGAATAAATTGAATATAAACATGCTGGTCGCCTGGTGCCTTACGGAAAAACCAACCCCACTAATGGGGCTTGTAACTGAGTGACAGTTACAAATGATCTGTATTATGTAAACTACATTTGCCAATATACAACCTTGCAATTAAAAAAAACCAGTTAATTTTGTAGCCGTTAGATTAGAAGTAAATGAACGGTACAGATGGAGAACTCCAATACTCCAGATATATGTGGTCACCAAGGAAGTTAGACCTATATATATATATATGATGTGTATAACTTCTATGTTTCATCGTTCGAGTTGGATGAAATAATGGATTATGTTAACCACAACATATAGGTTGATGGTTAATCATGTTTTTCTAACTATACCTCGACATTATTAATTTTAATAAACACATTTAATATATTCACTCAAATAGTCAGGTTTAATAAATCTCATTAGTAATTTTTTTACTATTTAGTATATATATCAATTCAAGATGCACTGAATGTGGATAATAATGATTGGATGTTGATATAAAATATAAGTTAGTAATATATTATAATTAATGATTTAAATAATCTTAAATAAAATCATATGGGTTGATTACAACAAAGTTTGCGTTTGGAGTAAGCATTCACTCTAAGATCATGATTTGATGAATTAGACTCAAACCCTCGACTTTTGGTAACTAATGACGACTGTGAAAGCTTGCCTATGATATTATCATTGTACTATGCATGTTCATAATATTGTTGGAGCATGTCCTGCACTAAAATACATATAGCTATTGGTATGTGTTGACATTAAAAGGTTAATTTCTGTGCTAAAATAAAATTTGAAGTCCAATGCATAGAATGAGATAGCTCTTAATTTAACTGACTTTGCATTTGTCAATGTTTAAATTGTGCATACTAGCTTGTAATCATCCATTTTATCACATTTCCTACCTGCGTAACTATGTGGAAAATATAATTAGGTTCATCCTTGCTTTTAGAATTTGAAGTCTAATGCATATTTAAAAAAAGAGCGTGATACTCCCTCCGTCCCTCTCATTTCTTTACAGTCTTTTTCCACTGCTCGACACACATTTCAAGGCTCTTATAAAACATAGTTCTGTAACTTATTCTTAAGATTATCTTTTTGTGTATAAAAATCCAAACATCAAATTCTCATTCAAAAGAAAAAAAAAATAAAAAATTAATTTACGGAATTATGTTTTCTAGGAGCATAAGAATGCGTGACAAACTCTCGTCCCCCAAGGTAAACTACCTGGGGGGACAGAGGGAGTAACTGATAAGTGGTAACCATTAAAGCAACCAACTTTGCACCTATCACTTTTGTCATATTAATATTTTAAATATGCATGCTAGCTTGTAATAATCCATTTTATCACTTTTCCTCCTTGAATGCTTATGTCACAGTTGTAGCAATATCTGTGCCTATGCTATTTTATGTTCATGTTTATCGTTGCATTTGAGAGACGTGTTCTATTTTTGATGTCAAAAATAGAGACATTGCATTAGTTATAGTTGCATTAAACATGCTACTAGGGTAATATAATACCCTATGTGCCTCAGAGCCTCTCTATATAACGTTAAATTATTCCTACTGCATAATTTTGGCACCGTTATCCTTCAGTGCTGGTATTTTTTTATTTGAAGCATTTTTTGTCATATGTAATATAGAAGTCACTGTTTTTTAAATGATCTTGTGGTGGATGTATATTGACTGTCTCACAGGCACAACTGGTATTGTTGATTATACGAACTACGACGATATGAAATATGCTGTAAGTTATCTTTAGTTTGCTTTGAAAGTCAACTGATATATTACTAGCTTTATCTTATATTAAAGAAATGTTCTCTTTAGATATATATCATATATGATTAAGTGTTTTATCATTTCAGATAAGGAAATTGGATGACTCTGAATTCAAAAATGCCTTCTCTCGTGGTGTAATTCGAGTATGATATGAGCTGACTTTAATTAGTTAAAATATCATTATTACTTATTGCTTCGTTCTCATATATAAATATTTGTAGTCTCATAAGAGCAAGTCCAATAGGTTACTTAAATGAGCTCTTAAACTCATTTTTAGGTAATGCCTCAAAAAGATGCACTCCAACACTATCCTAGTGATTACCTAAATCACTAGCACAACCTCAAATCTCCTAGCCATCACCTATTTATAAGTAACCCCTAGTCATTACCTATTTAATATTTATGAATAAAATAATCATCTCTCTCCTTTCTTTGTCTTTTCCCTCATTTTCCCCTTCTCTCTCTCAAATTTATTATTAAAATAATCTTAGGAGAACAAATATAGGGATTGCTATTGGAGTTGGCACTAAAAATAGATTACCTAAATTACTAAGACACACTAGGATTCATTATTTTATATTATATATAAGTAATGAGATAGGTAACCTATTGGACTTGCTCTAATACTATTCCTGACATAGGTGAAGGTTTATGATTCAAGCCGCAGTCCAGGTCCCTCCAGAGGCCGAAGTTACAGTCGCAGCCGCAGTCGTAGTCGAAGTAAGAGTCGGAGCAGGAGTAAGAGGTACGATTGAATCACATAATAGATGATTATTGTGCTGCTTTATTTTTAGCATAACTTTAATATTAAATCTACAGCAAATCTCCAAAACCTAAATCTTCACGCCGTTCAAGATCTCGTTCAAGATCTGTATCTTCTCGCTCTCGGTCGCGCTCTAGATCGAAGCCGCGTGCTCTGTCAAGGTATAGTCATCAGATTTCTGTGATATGATTATTATTTCATATAGTGGATGTATCTATGTTTAAATGTCTGGTAATTTTATCATTGCACTCTGTTTTTTGGATACTTTAATGACTGATTTATGAAGTTATTATTACATGCTACGCTCCTTTTCATATATATTGAGAAAGAGTGTAAGGCTGTGAAATCTTATAGTTTGTAATAATTTGACTAGTCCATCGATATGTGTAAGAAATTTTTTTTTGGGTATGTAAAGAGATCCTTAAGCCTTTAAAGAAGTTGAAGTTTTGTATTTCACATATAAATAATTTGGGTAGCTATTGAGCAAATTTTGCCGAGTTGATATATGAAATATATGTATTGAATTGCATTTACACTAGGACTAGGTTTCAAAATTACGGTTAGAGTACCTATTCCTCTTTGGCAAATATATCGACTACCTTTTCCTCTTGGGGAGGACTCTCTCACAGTTTGCAGAGACGAAGTTGTATTATTTTCATCCAGAAAGCTAGCCTCTCTTGTCTCTTGCTATAGTTCATGATGTCTAAAAGCAGATGGTTGTACTGACTACTGAGTGACCCAATGGATTGTCAAACTATCATCGTGTCAATTTTATCTTTTTTAAAGATGAAATCACCTTGTTTGTTTTTTAGATATTGGATATTTGCGGCATCTCTGGGGATTGCATGTTAAATTCTCGATGAGACTTGGTTCAAATGCCATATTTGGTTGTGGAGATAGGAGTTATCTTGACCAAAGCTTTGAAAGCCTATCGGGTGTGTCTGTTTAAATAAGCATCGGGAATGTCAAGGGTGCTATATGGGACAAAGCAGATTATGGATTTTGATGGTAAAGCTGGTTCTTGAACTTAGTTCTTTTGAATCTGGAACTACCATCCTTTGCCGTGGAAACATATAATTTTGTCCCATCAAATGCTGTCAAGCTAATGAAGCACGCTATTCAAACTTTATGGGATTTTCGGGTATCCTGTTTACTAGAGTCTTAATTTTGACATTATATGGTTTTATAGGTTTTCGAGTTATAAATTGTTTTTTTATATATTTTGTTGTAGTTGGTCCTTATTCTATTGATGCCGTAATATTTCTGGTTTTTTTATATAATGAAACTCACACGTGGAACTGGCATCAAGGCTATTGGATCTCTGTTAAGAGGAACAATTGGATATTAAACTGGGTTGTTTTTGGAACTTTTGCAGATCACGGTCAAGGTCCAGGTCTCCAGCACCACCTGTAAGTTGATTTTTACTAGGTTTTATTATAATTTGTTTTATCTTTCTATTTGGTTGTCATGTTATACAGTCAACTAATTTGTCTGATATCCAGTTTGTTAGATGGATATTTGGAACAGTTTTACTTGGTAAACTTCTATTGTACTGGACTACAGGGTCCATTGTTGCAAATGTTTTAGAATAATCAAGAACTTATAAACCTTGTTATTTGCTATATCGTTGTTTTAATCATGTCATTTACAGCGGCAGAAACGTGTTAGTAAAAGCCCCAAAAAGAGCAAGAGTCCAAGTCCACGTCCAAGTCGTAGCCGTAGCAATAGTGGGTCCAGGTACAACGCTTGTATAGCAGTACTCTGTGTATGCATTACTTTTTCCATCTTGTATCCAAATTTTGCGCGATTCAAATAAATTGCTGTTGTAAACTTACAGGTGATCTCGAAACGCTGTGGGTGAGACTGAGGTGTATTGCGGATTGATGTCAATGCATGTGCTTATCAGTACCAATCTCTAATTATAAACTAAGTTTTAATTGGTGTACTAGTGAATTTGAATCTGAATGGTTAGAAACCAACTTGTCCTTGTTATGCTGTACTGTTTTTTTTAATCTTAATATTTATACCATCTCTCCAGACTTTAGAAAATCTGATGGTTTTTAATCATGGACTGATATTTGGTTGATGTATGATTCAGATATATTTGACTAGCATTTTGTTCTAACAGGTGGTTTATATATCTATTTAAACATATATGCTGTCCATTCAATCGGAGGACTGAAGAATGAGAAATAATCTGTTATTAAGTTATACAAAGGCAAGAACTGGAAACCTTGTTGGGAAATATTTTACACATCTTATCTGATTTTCTTAGAATTTCCTGAATTTTGATCGTCGATCATAAATTTGAGGAAGCAACAGAAATTATTACACACAGCGCAACCTAATAGTTCTTACTTCGCTTTTCTTTAACTAGACCAACATAACAGTTTCAATTTCAACACACACATTGAACTTCTACATTTCCAAGTCATCCACCAAAGCTAACATATTGAAACAGAGGCTCAACCAGGATGTTTCTTCATTAACTCGGATCGAGTAACCTCAGTGCTTGGTTTTAGGCTTCTTGACGATTGTCACCGTGCAATGAGCATGATGAGCACAGTAATCACTCACACTCCCCAGCACAGCCCTGCAGAAGTTTTGATTGTTGCGTTATTTATCTAATAGAACTAAATTATGAGGAAATATTTTCAAAGTTTCATCGACAGAAAAACGAAATTAGCCTGCAAGTGTTCCAAAGTGACTTTATTTTGCTGACAGAGTAAGAGCAGAGGCTCAGATATAGACCATGATTATATAAAGATACGCTGATTATGTGATTAGCTTCAGCTTTGCAGCTTCTACTCATCCTGTATAATATAAGAAGGGACCTGTACCTTTTTATAGCACCATGTCCATGATTACCAAGAACTAACATAGCGGCATGGTGTCTTTCTACAGCCTCGCAGAGAACATTTCTAGCGTCGCCTTCCACAGCTTCAAATGTGACATCATGCACCTTCACAGAAATAGAACACTCAGGCGAACTATTATCATGCACTATACAATTTCTCCTAATCTTTTACTCATTTATCACTATATTTTCATTGCCCTGCCTTTGACAGGGCCTTATTCAAAATTTGTGCAATCATAATCCATATAAAAACTAGATATTTCAATATTTATGCACGACAGAAATTAAAAAAATTTGGACCCTTAATTTGGATCCCAAGTCTTGCTCGTCTATATCCAAGGTCACCTCCGTTTTTTGGTCATGATAAGAATTACAGGAATTACACTGCATACTTTCTGCAGTCCCACAGAAAAATTTCATAACTTTCTTAAACCAACTCTAGTATTTCTATAAAATCAAATTATTTTAATTCAATTATTCAAATGATTGTGACAATCTGTGAGTAGCAAAGGTGATTATGGAAATCTAAGGTTGCTGAACTTAACAATAAAGAAAAACAAAGAAAAATCTGAAAACGAGTGAACTTACAGACTTAGCAGCACAGACTTCCCTGGCTTTTTCTAGCACCCTGGCAGCAATCTTCTTCAAATCACTATCTACCGTCGGCAATACATCAATCAAGCCTGCAATCAACATATTAATTCAATTAAATCCCATCTCTGAAGCTCTAATAAAATTTCGTACACAGTACACACGACTCCACGATACAGAAAATGACGGATTTTCCACTGTCACTATTTTCGACCGACATGGGTCGAACATAAAACCGGTTGGAAATTTTAGTCGAATTTAAATATGACAACCGAATTTCATCGAAAATAAAATACTTGAAAATAACATTTTTCCCGATATATCTCGACAGTCGAAAATAATTATATTAAAAAAACTCCTAACTATCGACGAATATTTAACAAGCAGACACTTGATCATAACGAGAACTTTACCGGGACCCGCGAGGCCGATGGCCGTGGCAGGAGAAGGTTTGGCATGCACAACAACGAGCTTGAAAGGAGAGGACTGAGGAGTGAACAAATGAGTAAGAGTCCAATCCAGTGCATAATAGCTATGCTCACTATCGTCCATCCCGAACACCATCACTTGTTTCTCTACGGCCATAGCTTGAATATTGCTTGATAATCACGTAACTAAATATAAAATATTAGTTTGTTTTTGCTTCTATTTGAATTTTGAAGCTTTAAATTTGCATGTGATATATATAAAGAGGAAGAGAAGAATTTGGAGAGAGTTTGTGGAAAGAGACCGACAAGGAACTTATGCCAATGGTTGGTTGTGAATAAACCAACTAAGAAAGGTCACTTAGTTTCTTGGCCACACGGAAGCTTTCAGAACATGCCAGAAAATCATAAATAATATTATGAACTTTTCCTAAATTATTACATTTTTTTGTTTTGGTATAGATTTCCAATTGTGAAAAGAAAGAAAAATATTTTACATTCCAATATAAATATATTGTGATGTGTCGTCGGGAATCAGAACTAACGAGTTTATCTACCCATTCGCAATTTACATCAGATTGTTGACGAAGACTTTTCGAATAAAATTAGAATTTTTAGTCAAATCAAAGTGTAATTGTAAATTCGTATAAAAAATTAAAGATTAATCAAAAATTTTAGACCAACGATTGTAGTTCATTATTTGTAGTTTTAAAATAAAAATATTATATTTGATCAATATAATAAATATAATTATCAATGTAAATCTCCTAAATAAATATAATTTCATTAATTGACGTAATTTTTTTTAAATTGGACCTGTTCTTTAAAACGAAGGAAATACTTATTTGATAACATAAGTTTATATTCCTTTATAGTTTCCCAAAAGAGCATATTAATATGTGTCACGTTTTTAGAAAAGTTTATAAATTTCATGTAAAATTATTTGTTTAAATTTATACTATTTAGATTAAGAGGGAATGTGGGTGCATCGATAATGGAATAAACAGGAGGATAAAGATTATTCTATTCCATTCTATCTTCTGCTGCTTTCCACTCACAAAAGTTTAAAGTGTAGAGGACGAATAAATTAACAATAATCACTGTATAATCGCATGATAGTGTACAGTTTGCTCCATAAACTCATCGCCGTTTATAAAGCACAAGATTTTAGTATTAATTTTACATATTGAATATGTGCTGGGGTCTTATTTATAAGAAATAAGAATTTACTTTGGAAAAAAATTACTTTTTTATAATAAATTTTAGAATTCCAGAAGTTTCTCCATATTTATTTATATAGACAAATAATTTTTTCAGGAAAAAATATAAAAATATATACTTTCTCAGAAAAATAAAAACTTACTTTTTAAAAATATAAGTCAAAAAAAAAAATATTTATTTGAAGTTCAGGTATGGATATGAAATCAACCAAATTTAATGTTTGGTTGAACATTTTTTAAACTCATATTCATACCTAAACCCCCTGAATTATAAGTTTTTGAAACATAAGAAAAGAGGTGGGTATAAGATATTAGTGTGGTTATTATTATTGATTTTATTTTTTTGTAGCTGAAAAAATATTAATGATAATAAATTATTACATGTAAATGTTATCAATAATAACAAAAATATTTATAGTATGCTATCTAATAAAATAATTTAATCTAATTAACAATATAATAAAATTTAAAATTAAATACATTCCTTTCGAAATTCAACCAAATACATGATTTCTACCATTATACCACCTCATATCAAAATTTTAATTTCAACATCGTAGTATTCCACGAACCAAACAAGTCCTAATAGGCTTCATCCGAAGTCAAATAGTCAGATGCGAGTTACTAGAGTATTCAGGGCAGCTTCTAGCCTCTAGGCCCATGGTTCTGGGCCAAACCAGAACAAAAGTATGTGTCAGTCTATCAGATCACGAAGTCATCTTAACATCTGTGTGGTGTCCTTGCTCGGAGCATATCCAACAACTTCGGCTTATCGAGCTGAGTTCCGACGGTTCTACCCAAACTTTTAAATTCGATCGATCAGTATAAATTCCATCAATATAAGTTTCAATCCAAATTTCTGGTCAAAGCTGGATCAAAATTCAAATTTTAATCATATCAAAGCGTGATTCAATATGATCTAAAAAATATTACAATGATATCTCGATCAATCCAACCTACATCAGTTAAGAAACTAGTAGTATCGTAATTGACTTTCACATAAGCATAATTTGTAATCTGATGTTCAGAATATCAGTCAAATCAATTGATCCTGGAGCACCAAACGTCTCCAAAACATAAACAATTTTTTATTGTGAAAAGTGAGCTCTTGCAGTATCCATCATCGTCCCAAAATCGCTGTGAGTCTTACGGATCTCCCAGAATACATTATACTTTTCAGAATGATAACCAAAAGACATACCAAGACACATGAGAATAACAAATAACTCACCCACATCCCAAAAAGATGGCATACACCGACATCCCAAAAAGATAGGCATACACTGACATTCCAAAAAAATGGACACGACGAACAATCTTGATAACAAGGTACTAACAAGATTAATCCAAAAAGATTAGCTCGGGATTTTATTGAAAAACTGATAAAATAGAGGGGATGAGAGAGCGAAAGGAGTATTTGGCGAGGGAGATGAAGATCTGAAAAGCGGGAAAATGACAGTTAAAATCCTAATATAGGAGTCCGACTCTCGAAACAAGGGAGAATGAAACAGCCACTTTAAACTTCTTTTGTTGGTTTTCTATTGTTATTAATAAACCTTGTCAACGAGATATATTAATGAATTTCATAATTTGCAGGGCATTATCGATTTCACATGTCATATACCCCTCCTGTTTTTTATTTTTAATATATGACGTTTGACTTTTCGGCACACACTTTTAAGTGTTTTGATCAGGTATTTAAACATATTATTTTCAAAAAAAAAATTTTCTGAATAAAAATATATAATCAAAATTTTAATTCACAAAAAAATCAACTAAAAATAATAATTTTTACCCTCCGGTCAACCCACTTAAAAATACGTGCCAAAATCAAAAGTGTCATATAAATAAAAATACAGAGGGAGTAAAATCAAATTTAGATGGGGAATCGTGTAAAAGATACTTCCTCCGTGTCTAAATACTTTTTATGTTTGTGTTTATCACGTTTTGACAACACACATTTTTTATCATTAATATTTTTGATTTTATATTATTATAAAATATAAAAATGTCATCGTATTAAAGTACTCCCTCCGTCTCAATTTATAGGTCCATTTTGGAATAAACACACATATTAAGAAAAAAATTGGTTAGATAGAATTTTATCTCATGTATCATTAATTAGTGCATTGATAAGTGAGAATATTGTTGAGTTTCAAAAAAATTACAATAAATATAGGGATTTAGTGCATTGAGAAATGAGAATAATGTTGAGTTTCAAAAAAATCACAATTAATATGTAGATAAATTTGTATTGAAAGAAGAGAAGGACAAGTATTTTGGGACAATTTTTTTTTCCAAACTGGACCTATAAATTGAGACGGAGGGAGTACTTATAAATACAATACCAACAAGATCACTAATGACTATATTTAATCTTATAGATTAGATGTAAATTAGTAACTTGTCTAATGTCATGAAACATTTCAAATAAGAAACGTTTTTAGGAAAAAATAGAAAAAAAATATAGAGATTGTAAGTCTTTTCATTGAGATTAATGCCCCATTCAACCATTGTCTTCTTCGAGGTATAAAAAGAATCCGTGACAAAGATTGGATGGCTGATGGCTATCAGGTGCGTTGGAAAGCGTGAAAGTGGCCATTCCCCCGGAGATATCACAATCATGCAAAATGCACAATCATCTTTTGCTCTACATAAAACCTCCACCGGTTCTTCTGTTCAGAGTATTAATCATAGACTTATAAGTGGAGATTAGAAACTAAAAAGACTCCGGCGCACTGTATTAATAAACGATGCACTTTTTTTTTCTTTATTTATAGTCCTCTATGACATTTTCGGGACGAGCAAGACTCGGAACCAAAACCGGAGACGGCAGAGGATATTTTTATTTTTTTGTTTTTGCCAATAGTTTGATCTGATTTTTTTTATTTCTTTAGCAAGTTTGATTTGATTTTTATAATGTATTTGTTTTTTTATCACATTTCTAAATATACTTTTATTTTGAAAACTAATCAAAAATATCAATGATACCTAATACAGAATAGTAATCAGATATATTTTAATCTAATTCGAACTTATACAATATTATCAACTCTTGCTATGAATGTGAGATATAAAAATACATCGGTAGAGGAGTGTTCCGCATTAAAGAAAGATTTCGCGTAAATGATAGTGGAGAAGATGACTTCGCGTAAATGATAGTGAAGAAAATGAAAGTTAGAATGTCGACTGAGTAACAAAAATGTTGGCGAGAATTCAGTGTCATGAGAATTTAAGAATTCTCCTGTAAAATTTATCCATCAAATGCGAGTTTAGCAAAAAATTAGATTGAAAGAGATATTCGATGAACAATGGATGAACAATCGATTATATAATTGAATTATAATAGGACCTGTTTATAAGTGATGGGATTCATGGATGTGAATTATATAATCGAACCCATAAAATACAGGCATAATTGAAATTGATTTTACATGTTCACATGCTAATAGTAAAATTGAACATTAAAGAGTCATTTTATTTAAAAAATTTCACGTGTTTCCCGGGCAAGTTTCAGATTTATATGTTCTTACATTGAGCTCAGCATCTCAGGACCCAGGAGTCCTTTACGATACGAGACCTCACGTGAGTCTTGGTGTTAGCGATCCGCCTATCCTCCAGATCTCAGAAAACAATGACCAACGGGCTATTTAGGGTGCACTTTCCGTTTTTTATTTACATTTATAAAATAATATTATGATATTTTTCGTTTCTTTTAATAATTATTTATTATTTTCTTTTTCTAAATTATCAAGTAAATCTGTTTGTGAAAAATATCTATTATAAATTTCAAAATAGAATATGGATTTTACCTATGAACTTATACATGAATATTATTTATTCTGGACCAAAATGTTTGATTAAGAAAAAAAGAAAATTAAAATAAGTTTCCAATAATAATAATGATAATGTAAATGACACTTTTGACATTTACATGTTTATTAGAGTGTTGTTTATATTTAAATAAGTAATTATATATATTTGGATTCAAGCGAATTAGAAAAAACTTAAATAAATTTTCAAGTCAGAAACATCTTAACATTTACTAAAAAGGCTTTTTCTTTAATTAAATTCTTCGTCGGGTCAAGTTTTGAGTTAACATATCTTACTTTCAAGATGCCATTGATTACGAGCCTCGTTGGCTGAATTTTAAATAAATAATTTAGAGTAACTTATTGTCAGGAGTTGGAAGATTAAAATATTTGTTTTGGATAATTCTGACTTATTAGTGATTTACAAGTTATTAAAGATATAATAATAATAATAAAATTGATTTATGAGTAACTTATGACTACCGTGTAATTTTTATTCAAAAAAAAAGTTTAAAAAAAAATTAAAGACTGTTTGGGTAAACTTAAAAAATGTGCTTCTTGCTTAAAGTAGAGAAATGTATTAGAAGTGATAAGTAAAACGAAGACTTATAAGTGATTGAACTATTTGAGAAAAAAAGTGGAAATCCTGAGACAAAAGTTAGCATTCTCAACTTTTTATAAGCGTCTCTCGCTTTTTACATAAACGGGTCAAGAAAAGTAGAAATTGACTTCTTATCGGGAAAAATCGGAAATGGGTATAACTAAAGAGTCACTCAGTCACTCAAAAAACTAATTCAAACAAAGTATGGGTTTGGGCAACGAAGCATCCGGCTTCTTTTGAAAAAAAGTTGGATTCTGTTTTTTTTGACTCGTTTGTGTAAAAAATCAGAAGCGCTTATAAAAAATTTAGAATGCTAACTTTTGTTTCAGGACTTCTACTTATTTGTCTAATAGTTGAACCATTTATTTACTTTTCACTTTTAATCCACTTCTTTCTTTATTATAAGTTGTCTTTTTCTTAAGAAAAATGTAAGAATTTTTTTAAAATTTATCCAAAAAGCTCCTAACTCTTTAACTTTATCTGGCTTTAAATTAGTTTTTTATTTATTTCTAACTTTATACCAACTTCCGACTTATATGTTTTTCAGTTTAAAATTGAAAATGACCGCTCAAACATCATCTAATTCGGACTACCGACGCAAAACGTGAAAGACTTCACCCCATCTGTACAACTATACGTGAAAGACTTCACCCCGTCTGTACAACTATTTTTTTAAGAGTAATTTTATCTATCCGAATTTTGTTAGCTTGAGATTTTTTGATCTCATTAACATTAATATGGGTGTATAAATTATATTATCAATTAAAATTTATAAAAAATCTAATATTTTGCGCTAGGTAGTGGTAATTTAAATGTCAAAGTCTGATCATTTCGTCACTTGAAAGCGCACCTTAACTTTATCACTATCACTAATCCAATTTTAGTGACAACCTCTAATTGACTTTTATAATTACTACTCCCTCCGTCCCCCTCAATTGTTTACATTGGAGGGGGACATGGAGACCAAGACAATGTATAAAAAATGAGTAAAGTTAGATGAAAAGTGGTTAAAGTGGTGGGACCTATCAATATTTAATAATAGATTTGAGATAGTGGAGGAAAGTAGTGGGTGTAATAGTAGTTTTTATTGTTAAATATGAGATAGTGGGGGAAGATAGTGGATGTAATGATTGGAAAAACTTACTATATATAGTAACGTAAAGAAATGAGAGGGACATCCCAAAATAGTAACTGTAAAGAAATGAGAGGGACAGAGGGAGTACTCATTTAGTACTGATATCTTTTGGATTTACCTTAAAATATTCATAAACATGCCCCATTAGCTTTGCAGTAAAATGGCGTTTAGTCGAGTGATTCGGCCGACTCTCAAAATTTATAGTTTTTTTTGTTCGTCTCGAAATTTATCAGAATTAAATTAAATTAATTTCTAATTCATTTCAAAATTAATTATAAGAGATATCAATCTATTAAAATAAAAATAAATTTACTTATTTTAATAAATAAATAAATATTATAATTCATTCCCGAATTTTCCGCTACTTCTTCAAACATCTATCCTACACGTATACGTAATTCAGGTGTAAACATATACACAATCACTTTCCGCGTTTTTATGATAAAAGCAACAAAAAATCGCACATAACATAAAAACACACACAAACATCATATTACACACATCTGTCTGTATGTATAACAACAGAATCCTTAACGACAAGGAGAAATGAAGTTCTGTAAGAGATATGAAGAGTACATGCAAGGACAACACCATCAAAAACTACCTGGGGTGGGCTTTAAAAACCTTAAAAAGATCCTGAAAAGATGTCGGAAACAAGAACAAGAACACCATAAATTGCATTTGCAGAACTTGAGCCTCGAAAGTCGCGCCAGCTCTTCTGCCCAGCTTCATGATTCATCCTCTTGCCCTGATCATTGTTCGGGTATCATCAAAATTCAATCTTTTTAATACCCTTTTGAGATTTTAATTATTTGCTCTTTTATTGTTTGAAAAATGATGTATTACTATTTTAAGGTTCTTGAATCCTTTTCTGATACCCTTTTGATTGTTGTGTTTTTTGTTTGAAATGATTTTTTTGTGTGGTGTTTTAGATTCTTGTGTTGTGAATTTAGATTCAATAAAATAATGTGGATTTTGTCTGTTGGTTTTGTTGTTGTGTTTAAGATGTTTGTGTATATTCCATATTGAGTTTGTTGTGTTTTTTTAATCATTTGTGTGTTGTTTTGCTGATTTTTGTATTTGGTTGACTGGGATTTGTTCTTTTGTTGGCTTGCTTATTATATTAATTTTTATGAGTTCAGCATCTTTGTTTTGGTGGCTTTATCAGTTTCTGTTGAGTGAATTGATTCCTCTTTTAACTGGGCTGTGAGGGGAGTCTGATTCAGGTGGATCTCAAAACGAAAAATATGTCTATATTTCATTGTTTAGCTCATTAACTTAAGTCTTTCTGTAACCACCTTTGATTGAATGATTAACACTGAATTAGATATCAATGAAACACACTCCTGTTTCGGCAACACTAGAAGGGATTTTTGTGATTTTGTTATATTTAAGAAATAGCATAGCACACCATGACAAAAAATTACAGTTCTTTATGAACAGAGCATGACGACCATCACTGCCAATTGGTAAAAGAAATATGGAATTCCATTTAGTCTCGATTGGTGCGTAGTATTATAAAATTTCTGCTTATAAACTTCTAATCATTTGATTTGTATTCCTGCCCTGAAAAAATCTTGTTGTCTTCCTAATTATTTATGATTGTAATATGTAATATTACAGTTTGCGATGGCACGTTTTTTCCATCCCTTCTCAATGAAATGTCTGCTGTGGTGGGTAGCTTCAATGAGCGTGCACAAAAGTTGCTCGACTTGCATTTAGCTTCAGGTGTTCAGAAGTGCTTTATTTGGTTCAAAGACAAACTACAGGGAAACCATGTTGCTTTAATCCAAGAAGGCAAGGACCTGGTCAGTTATGCATTAATCAATGCCATTGCCATGCGTAAGATACTGAAGAAGTATGATAAGGTATGTTATGAAGCTATTTGATGTCACAAGTATATATGTTTAGATTCACTTTAATTACTTATTACATATGTTAACTCTGGATCCTATTGGAAGCAGATTCATTATTCCAATCAAGGCCAAGCTTTCAAGTCACAAGTCCAAAGTATGCATATTGAGATCCTTCAGTCCCCCTGGCTATGTGAACTAATGGCTTTCCACATTAATTTGAGAGAAACAAAGACCAAGAAAAGAGATGCCCCTGATTTCTTTGATGGTTGTTC
The DNA here is from genome assembly GCF_001625215.2 of Daucus carota subsp. sativus. Classification (NCBI taxonomy): domain Eukaryota; kingdom Viridiplantae; phylum Streptophyta; class Magnoliopsida; order Apiales; family Apiaceae; genus Daucus; species Daucus carota. The sequence continues at coordinate 61,040,479 of NC_030383.2, read as the reverse complement.
CCTCGAATTCAATGACGGAAAACCATCTCTCTCTTTTGAGCTCCTTGATTCTGTCAAGATTGACATAGACTTGACTTGTCCGATATGCTTGGTATGTATCTTATTTTCATCACTTTGTACTCTTCATATTATTACCTTATTATTAGCTTATTCCAGTATAAGTTGGCTGGTTATTTTTATTATAACTGTGGATTTTTCCTATTCATATTATTCATTTTCTCAAATCGGCACATTGTTGGTTTATGTTAGCTGTTTCGGACTTTCGGTAATACTCATTGAACTTTTCTAGAAGAAAATAAAATGAAACCTTGGTATTTATTGGTTGATGTTGAGTGCTTCTTGTGCTATGTTTGAAGCTTGTTCTGGTACTCTGAATAAAAATTCATTCTGCTATTCTTACACACACACACACACACAACTTTTGGGAAATCATCTGCATATGCTATGTTCTTAGATATTTTTGTCTTGTGGGGTGAAGTTTTCATAAAATGAAGAACTGTAATCACTGCCTCAGTGGCTAAGGTCATATTTATCTGACCATAAAGAAAAGAAAAACAAGAATGGTTTCTCTTTCTACGAAGTAATACATTCGTCCTTGAACACTTAATTTTGATTTACCAAGCATATAGTTTATCTGGGACATAGTTTTTACGCATGAGTGGAGAAAACGTTGTGATTAGCATTGTGCCAATGAACCTTAATTAAGAATGTTAACTATTTGATGCAGGATATAGTTTTTGATGCGGTATCTCTAACTTGTGGCCACATCTTCTGCTATATGTGTGCTTGCAAGGCTGCATCAGTGACAATAGTGGATGGACTGAAAGAAGCACAGTCCAGGGAGAAATGTGCTCTCTGTCGAGAGGTAACTGTTGGTCTACGTCACTGTTTTTTAATTTATTTTTGTCTTTATTCATGTATGGTATTTGAAGCTTCCTTTATTGGTAATGGCATTGATTCAAGCTAATTGTTCAAATTTTAGTCTGCTACTTTCAGTATTGGAAGAATACATGCCATAGAATTCCAATATTAAGGGCAGAAAAACTGGAATAATTCTCATTTACCATCTTGATGTTAGTTTACTGAAACATAGGGCCTTGTAATGACCTTTCGAAAGGTGAGTAATTACTATTTTGCTTGAGTTCGGTACAACGCAAATAGTTGTGAGAAGTATGCACTATCAGTCTTAGCATCTTCATGTAAAGTGATGATATCTGTAATTGGACTTGTATATAGAGGAATGATAAGTTCTGTGTACATCTTACCCTCAATAGACTCTGCTTTATCAGCGCAGTGTATTTAAGTATTTAATAATGGTTTGCTGCTCCAAACAACTGAAAAATACAATATATGATTTTTTTAGATAATCTTCCATGACAACTTTTTATATATATTGGTATGTAAATTTATTTAGTTAAACCCAGGTTCATGACATTTTCTTTTAAATTGTCATTCACTTAATGTTAGGTGCAATCAAGTGGTTTTCGATGATGCAGGTTTTATTTGGTCACAACGAAACCATATATGTTAATTTATAGGTTACTCGGCTAGATATATAACAGGAGTTTATGTTGATCATCTGCTCCACAGTTTTATTGGAGGATTTTATATTTTTGATTTTTTCCAGCCTTTCTTGAGTTGGAAAAGACTAGGTATATTGATCACCTATTAATTTTGTAATTTCTTTGCACTGATTTCAGGCAGGGGTCTATGAAGGTGCTCTCCATCTAGAAGAGTTGAACATTTTATTAAGTAGAAGGTACGTATTGTATTACTTTGAATTGTCTTTGTATAATGGTCTACTATAAGCTGGCACAACAAGTGTACGTATTTACAATCTTAATCTGACAGTTGTCCGGAATACTGGGAGGAACGTCGACAGTCTGAAAGAGCTGAGCGTACGAAGCAGGCAAAAGAACACTGGGAATCCCAATGCCGACTATTTACCGGTGTCTGAACCTAATTTCTCTTTTTAGTAGTTTGTTTACCTTTGCTTTGTTTCAACACTTTAATGAACATTATTCTTTTGACATGGACCAAAATGCTGTTGAAAGACATCAGAGCTTCTTAAATCAATTTGTAATCTTTGTGTTACATTTCATTTCTGAGATTCAGCTGAATGTGATGAGGATTAAGAAAATAAATCGCCAACTCATTGGATCCTCCTCATTGAGAATTGAGTCTGGAGGCTGTTGCTACAATTTTGCATTAGATTACGGGGTGTTTTTATCTTCGTTTTCAGAAATAAAAACTTATTTTTGGATTTTTTAATGTAAAAACGGAAATACTCTTTTTTGCTAAAGAATAATTATGAATCACTTTTTTGTATTACTATTTTAAAAAGTATACGTAAATATTTTTTTTTATTGGATTAGAATTAAACCTCGTTTCGAGAAGGGCATTTTACCCAAACATGACATACACATTACACATGTCCCAAAAACAAACATCTTTTTCAATTTTTGTATTATTTTGTTTGAGTTTATTCCATTAACATACTTAGGGTGTTGTATTTATATAGAATTTTAATGGACTATATATAGTCTGTACTTAATTGGAATTTTAGTGGATTATATATAGTTTATGAATTTTAATAGATTGTATTTTATTTTGTTTTATGTGAAATTTATATGGAATGTCACGGAGTTGATTTGAGTGTTTAGAATTTAGGTACAATAATATTTCGAAATCTAATAAATTATGATGACATAGTTGATTTGAGTGTTTAGAATTTAGGTACAATAATATTTCAAAATCTAATAAATTATGATGACAGTTTAAAAAACATAAAATATATTGAATAGCCCAACAAAATTGATTATTTATGAAATTTAAAAAAAATCCATCAGCATGATTTAAAATAATTTCAATAGAATATTATCGGATTTTTAAATATAATTTAAAATCTTGATCGGATACTACGAGATTTAGTAGAATAATTTAACATCTTAACTGAATATCGCAAGTTTTTGATAATTTTTTAAAATTCAAATTAAATATATTTATATACCTAAATTTCATGAATAAAAATAAACTTTGAAAATTTTAATTGAGTACACTTACTTAATGTCAAAAAATTATTTAACTCTCTAACAAAATTTAAACTATAAATTCGAAAGAAAATTTAAGATTATAAACCGAAAATAAAACCGAAATTGTCATCCTATCTCAACGTATAATCTGAGCCGTTGAAGTCACCGACTCTGAAGCAGTAGCAGCAAAAGATAACTACATACAACCACATCCAATAAAACCCAAGAAAATAAAAATAAAAAATAAAAGAAAGATAAACAATAAACCCCTCTTTTGATTCCAGGGTTTACAATTCTCATTTCTCTCGTCAAGCTACCGAAAATGAGGTAATTTTCTTCACTTTTTTAATTCACAGTTTTTAAATTGTTCAATTCTTGTTCATGATGACTTGTGTAAGTTTATGATCGTTGTTTAGTTGCTCATTTAGTTGAATTGTGTGGTCTTAGTTCATAGGTACTTGTGAATTATACATGTGTGATGTGTGAGGGAGAGGGAGAGAGGGGGGAAGAGCCGGGGAGAGAGATAGAAAGAGAAAGAGAGAGAGCGAGAGAGAAGAAGAGAGAGGGGGGGGGGAGAGAAGAGAGGATAGGAGAGGAGAGGGAGAGAGACACAGAGAGAGAGAGAGAGAGAGAGAGAGGGACTGCAGACTGATATGTATAAGGTTTTATATGTGGGAGATAGTATATATGTGACTTTGCGATGTGAATATCATCTTTGTTTATTGGTGTAAAACTGTAAATACGATGTTCTCTTAGATTTGAAATAACAGTGTCCGATTATCGGATTGTTTGTTATAAAATTTAGGGGCGGGTGACAGTTTTGGGTTTCATGTCAGCTTCGTGTTTATATATGGGTCAATTTTGGGTTGAGCTCAAACCACTTAAATAAAGAATGGAATTGAATATTTTAGTTTGCGTGAATGGAATTCTAACAGTGAGTTAATTCAGGTTATTTTCGGGTTGATTGGGTCAAATTTTGGGTCAGTTCTAGATTTTGTAGCGGGCTGGGGTTCAGTCATCTTCTGAAGATGCAAAGTAATACACACACAAACATGTATATTATATGTATCGGTAACATGGTACTAATCAATGGGACGGAGGGAGTAGTATATTAGTAGTAATGAGTTGGGTTACTGGAGCATATTAGTCTAATAGTAACCCAAATCAAGTGATGTGAGGTTTACACTAAGCTGAATATGTTCTTAGTTAGTATACAGTATGGATACTGTATGGGTTTTGATCTGAGAGTTGTAGGTGTGTGGTTAAGTTGGTGTATTTGGGTGTTCTGAGTTGTTACAGCATTGTGGTAAAATGGTTATTTTCTATGTGATTGTGGCAAGTTGCAGCTTTTAAGTTTGTAGGACAAAACTTTGTTGTTCTTGCAGAGTTGGCTGTTAGGGGGTTTATGTTGGAGATTGTTTTTGTGCTTAATATATTTTCTCCATTGTCTATAATATTGATGTAAACTTTCTAGTCGCCATCCTGAAGTGAAGTGGGCTCAGAGGGAAGACAAGATATTTATCACTGTCCTCTTGGCTGACACAAAAGATCCAAAGGTTAATCTTGAGCCGGAAGGTGTTTTCAAATTTTCAGCTTCTGCTGGAGCAGAGAATCATTCTTATGAACTGAAGCTTGATCTCTTTGATAAAGTTAATGTAGAGGTATACTGTTCTTTCTAGATTACTTCAACCATACATTTACTCTGAATTGTTCGATGAGCATGTCATGTCAAACTCTTTTCTTCTTGCGCACATTATCCTATTTATGGAGCATATTGTTCCCATGCTGTTGAAATGTTATTTCATTAGGTTGGTATTAAGGTTTATCCTAATATTTATGCAAGACTTATTTTTTAATAATTCATGTGGTCTGGCAGATGTAGTAATTAGTATGGCAGCGATGTCCTACCCCCCCCGACACTTGCATCTTCGCAATTTATTACGAAAACAAGTATTTCTCCTTCTGCCATGTTATCTATGCTGTTGACTTAATAGTTTCTTTTTGCAGGAAAGCAAAATAAACATTAGTCCGCGTAGCATATTCTGTATCTTGGAAAAAGCAGAAATTAAATGGTGGGATAAATTGTTGAAGGGAGATGCAAAGACGCCACACTATGTCAAAGTAGATTGGGACAAGTGGGTAGATGAAGATGATGATCCTGGTACTTGATATAGTTTTCTTCTGTTTTTTCTGTTCAACTTATATGAACTTGATTTATGTGCTAATGGTTATGATTTCTTATTGCGCTCGTAGCTCCGACTGATGCTGGAATGGATGGAATGGATTTCTCGGTATGTCTCTTCTAGTCATTATTTCAATTTTTAACTTGCTGTGTATATATATATATATATATATATATATATATATATATATATATATAAATAAGGAGAATATAAATAAGGAAATCAATTGATTACATATCTTATTATTTATGTTAATCAAATCATTGGTCATAAATGAAAATTTGCCCATAAAATATTTTTTATTGATATCCGATTATGCCCTTTACTGAATCATTTATATATATATTCACTAAATCTTCTAATTATAATAGCCATTGGATTAAAATGACTGATCTACGGTAGATAGACTAGTTCCCTCGGTTCTCTCGATAAAAAAGTTCTCTTAGGATCTTACTCCTATATATATATATATATATATATATATATATATATATATATATATATTACTTATCTGTATTTCGTTTTTTCTTCATAGAAATTCGGCGACATGGGAGGCATGGGCGGCATGGGAGGCATGCCAGGCATGGAAGCATTGGCTGGCATGGGTGGTATGCCTGGAATGGGCGGTATGGGTGGTATGCCTGGCATGGGCGACTTCTCCATGGGTGATGACTTTGATGAAAGTGATGATGAAGGTAATAATAGAAATAACCTTTCTGGTATTCGATAAACGTGTGTGTGTGTACTTTAGTGGATATTATATTGAAAATGTCTCTAGTGGCAGTTTATATTCAGAAGAATTTGCATTATTATAAATTATAAATTATAATAATATTCAAACTGCTCAAACTAAGTATGTTTGTTGGGACTTGAGTTGGTTATAAATTCAAGATCTGTCAGTAGCAAATTTTAGAGGGTTGGGTGTCTGTCAAACCTTTTGCATAGTTCAAGTTTAGAGTTCAATTCATCAGATTTGATCATTCTGTGTTGTTTGTGCATACGAGTGCCAGGTACAACCCTTTATGGTTGTAATAGATCTGTAGAATGAGAGTAATCCATGACTTTCTGACGTGTTGGTTACGGTAGTTACAGTCATCTAAGCTTTGAACCCGTGTCTTGATTTACTATTTTGTGCAATGAAGAGTTTGTCTGTCAGCAGCTACCAATGCCATTGTTTAAAAAAAAAAGTTATTTCCGATATGTGCCCTCTCCACTCTTTAAAGACCGATTTGAGCTGGGTTAGAATTTTATGTTAACTTGACCATGTGTTACCACTGATGGAATTCAAAGAAGCTAACAATCTTTCAAAATCGTAGATTGTTAAAATGTGTTTATATTATATTAAATCTGAATTGGATCCACCACCTTTGACTGAGGTCTGGACAAAAAAATCAGTCCAGTCTGTTAGGAACAAGAACAAATCATATAATGCGTGGTAGTACTTTTCACCATTGAGGTGACATTGTTTTAGCCTAAAATGGCAATGCATTTTTTATCATCGGTATGTATGTAGATGCAAATTGCAGGTCTACGTACCCAGACGAAATTTTTACTTTTGTCATGATTTCATAGTCGTCTTTTTTTTTTTTTGTACATTAATTACTTTATTATTTCTTCAGACCAAGGAACAAATTTGATATTGAAGTTTAATATAATCATCAGTGGATTTGGTGCATTTAATATCGCTGTACTTGAAAACAATTTGTGTTTTCTTTCCTCGTTGCAGGTGAAGAGGGAACAAAGCCCGAGAAGGCGGATGCAGAAAAAGCAGCAGCTCTTCCAGAGAAGAAGGCGGAAGCAACGTCAAGCACATGAAGGACTAGTATATAGTTTCATTACACTGTTACTATATATCGTAGTGCTCTGGAGATGGATATCATGCTCTGATAATGGAACTTCGTAGAGGAAAGCCAGTTTTCGAGCAAATGTTTGTGTTTATGAGAGGTTTTTATTATGGCAGGCAGAAATTACATATTACATCTGTGCTCTGTATCTTGATTTCACTAGTGTCATCCTGAATTGATCGACATTATAGTGTGAGATGGTTTATGGATGATATTGGAAATATAATATAAGAATAGAATAATAAATTATGTTTGAAGTGATTATATATACTTTCATAAACTCTAATTTGGAATTAGAGTTTATCTATGCTGAAGTGTTTATCTGTTCTTGATTTTTTATGTATAGACAGAGGTATCGAATTTCACAATGCATAGTGACAGTGAGTTGCAAATATCCGGAACCTTGAACCCTGCATTGCTGCTAAAAGTGCTTGCAAAAAGTGGCAAAGCAGCGCAGCTTGTTCACTGGAAATTCGGAGGATGCTCTCCAAATCTACATATGCCCGAATACGAGCAAATTCAACTATATAAACGACATCTGCAATCTCTTGCTGATATTCAAGCTTATAACAATGAAATTTATCAAATGAAATTTAAGTGAATTCATTTATCTATTATAATCTCCTTTTTTACTTTAAGTAATAAGTAACTTTTTTAAATTAAGTCAAACGGTCCTATAATATTAGATCTCTATTTTTCAAATAATTAATTTAAAATTTAGTTATTGATTTTACTAGGAAAATCCAGAACATATAAATGTCGTGCGTGAATGAATTGATAATAATTTACTATTACAATGGAATTATGATAACAAATTTAGACATAAAAATAATACTAACTGTTTAAACTGACAACCTGAGAAATCACATATTAATTAACACTTTTTAAATTAATAAGATCTCTAAATTGAATTGTATTACTTTATAGAAATTTTAGTTTATATTTGTTGGACCATTGCGGTGTTCTAAAAATTCCCGATTTAACATATTAATGCCGTGCACCGTTGTCGACCGATACAATTTCTGAAATCCGATTAATCCTTTAAGTTTTTCTTAATCGAATTATATATAATAATTTATCAAAATTAAAATACTATATCATTTTAAATATGAACAATTATAAAAATTATGATATAGTAACGATATATTTATTAATAAATGACCAAAACAATAATAACAAAATATTAAATAATATTTTAATATTGAAATACATCTGAGTTTGACTCCAATTAATCCCCAGTTTTTTTATTAATCTTAAATCGGTAAATCATCCGATTAGGTTCGATTATTTTCAGAGAATCGGGTATGATGGATGTCCTGTACTGGAGGTAATTACTCATTTCTGTAATACTGGACCGTAGTTGGTTAACACTTAAGCTGACTAATAAATAAATAATTTCCAAGTATCTAATTTTTAAAAAAAATAATTTACAGAAAATTCCTAACCAAATATCCGAATTTATTTTCTATGTCAAAATTTTCAATTTTTTTAAAGCCAGATATTCGTGTAACATGATTTTATAATATATGTAATAATATCAAATCATCATTCTCATTAATGACCAGATAAAACATTTCAATTAGTCTTTCTAATTATTCGATCAATATTTATACCGTCTTCTTCGACTACATTTGTTCCCCGTTTTCTCTGTTCTAAAATTCGGTGATTAATCACCGATTAATTCATGTTCCGTAACTCGTCGAACTGATTAAATATCCAATTATTCAATATCATCCAACTAATCTCCGATCAATTCAATTAATCTTCGATTAATCCTTGTTCCATCACTTCAGCGATTAAGTCCGACTCCTACTTCTTACAATACTGCATGTTTTTAATTAAAATACTTGATCTATTTTGTAAATCGAAATTTTAAATCTATTTTGTAATAATTACCGGCGTGTACTTGAATGGGGGTTGGAAGTTCATGAGCTACACAAATGACATCACTCTTTTTCTTGCCTCATTTGGTATATCTTGGTCTTGCCTCATTTGGTAGTTTGAGACGTCTATTTCAGTCCCGGACTCATCACCTGCTTTTGTATCGAAGAAAAATATTGTGAACCCATACCATTTATTTAGTTTTAAAAAAGGTAACAAGTCAACCATTAGAGCAAAGCTAAAATCGTTGAAAACTATACAATAGAATTACTAAACCACATGACAATCTGTTAGGCGTACACCACCCAGTGTGCCTCCGTCCTGTGTGCAACTCATAAAAAAAAATATGTGCAATTTTAAAAGTGAGGGCAAGGCAAAAATTAAATAAAATTATTGCAATTTCTAAACATTTCTTGACTACTTATTATGTGGTCTCCATACTTGTATTTATAATGTACCAAATTATCAGTGACAGATCCAATTCTGAAAGTTTAGGGGTCGTACACGTTATTTTGTAACAACAATCAGTCGGTTTACATTAACTCGTTGAATTGGTTATGTTAAAATCATTCACTAATAAACAAGTCATGTTCATCTTGATTAGAATGTTCAATACTATAATGATGATAAAAAACATTTTTTTTAGTGTTCACAACATTTTTTTTTTACCTTTTTACAACATTATCTACATTACTAGTAGTGTTATGTTTTTTCTAAAAATTTGGTACTCTACTTTACTCAGAAAACTATTACAAGACTAGTTATCGTATACTATTTTTTCACCCTATTTAGTATATCAATAAAATTTTAAGGAGATCAATTTAAATATATGAATAATATGTATATATATATATATATATATATATATATATATATATAATATTAAATTTAAGGGCCTATTAGGATCCGTCTCTGCATATTATATAAGTTTAAGGTTATGAAACATATTCTTCCTTCCTTCGTCATTTCATCTGAAATTTTTAATGACGGATAATAATGTGTATGTTGAGAAAGGGACATTATTAATGATAGAAAAAAAAGTTGTGCCTCTTATATATGTGTTTTTATTTGCCGATTTTGTTCCCTGATATTGCTTGTTTATACATTTGTGTATAATAGTTGCTGTGTATATTTTTGCAGATTCCTAAGATTTGAAAATGAAGTATTAGGGTAAAATTCTGTGCACGTTATTATATATAAATGCATTTATATATTAATATTTTTTAATTTGCTTCGTACATTTATCATTTTTTTTACAGATGTTCAGGTTCGATGCGATGAAACGATTCGACGCGGCGAAACGATTGATGTAAAGATCCCTCTAGAAAGGCAATCAATCTTTCTGCTGCCGCTCTCTCGGAAAGTCATTTGCAGAGAGGATGATGTTCATCTTTATCATCACTGCAGTTCATCTTTATCATAACTGCAGTGCACAAAGGAATCATTTGAGAACTCTAAATCCCAAACGTCTCAGAAATTGGACGTGAGATCTTGTTTTTCAACAAGACTTCTAGCTTTCTCACACATCAAAGGAGAGGACGGTATTCTTTCATGGCCACATTGCTGACGATCCCGAGCTATATTTATTTTTGAATTTTTATAATTTCGTGATTCTTTCAAATGGATTCACGTGTATATAGCTATCTAAATATGATGTGCATATGTGCATATTGTGATTTTAGTATTAAGTTTATATTTGTCAGAACTAGGGTTTGATTATGCTTTGTTTAGAAGATAATTCATTATTTTTGAACCTTTTTTTGGTGTGTATATGATTGATAATTGTCAAATTTTTTAGCTTAATATCTTTTGTTGTTTCATATATATGTGAATATTTAGTTTGTAGTGTTTCTGAGTGTAATATGTATATATATCTGTAGACCTGGTAGCTCGGAAGTTAATTTTTCAAAATTCGATATTCATTTATTCGCTTTTTTCGTATGCGATAGTCTGACTGATTTCATTAAATGTTATGTCTAATTTATCTTTTTTGAACATCTAAATCCTTCACTAATAAATAAGTCATGTTTATCTTGATTAGAATGTTTAATACGAAAATAATAACACTGAAAACAAAATTTTAATATTCAGACTATGTCAATCTTTACCGTTGCACAACATTTATTTACCGTTTACAACATTTTTTTTTCCATTTCACAACATTATCAACAATAATAGTAGTGATTACTTGATAGAATTTTATTTCATTCTTTATAATTTCAATTTGGTTAGAATTAAATTTTTTCTTGTGAAGAAATTGATTTGCATTTTTTGTTTAGTTCATGTAGTTGATGTAGGTGAGACTTGTGATGTAGTTGTTCTTAAAGAAAGGTTTCGGATCTAACTAATTCTACTAAAGTTCATAATAATGGTGCTGTACATCTACACCTCATTAGAGACGAAAACACATCTTGAAAACTTTAGATCCCAAAATTTGTAGAAATTGCATTCACAATGCTACACTGAGTGAAGTTCATAAGAATGGTCGTCAAGTGCACCCCCTCCGCCTCTCCCTCTCTCTCATACAAACTTCATTTTGATGATTGTAGGTGCATATTCAGAGTATTGAACACGGTTGCCCTTCATTTTATTGAAGAGGCTCATTGCCCTTCGTACTCTAACCTCAAACCTCACTACGAAACTGATGACAGCGTATAAACAATTGGTCCACACTGAGAACTTCGAGGTCGTGCTCATCTATGTGCATGACACGTCGGTACCCCTTCGTTGTACAAAGGAAGATAAGTTCTGGAAAAAGTTCAAGATGATGTCATGATTGGCACTCCGTTTAAAGACCCATTCATTAATTAATGAGGGTTTGCCACTATCCTCTGGATTTGGACGGGCCGAAACCAGATCCCAGACTTGTTATTGTTGGACCTCGAGGGGAATTCTTTGAACCATATGGCGCTGATATTTTTATGAATTTTGGAGTTCCAGCTTACTCATTCAGCTGCACAAAACTTGTTGATTTGCTGGTTGGAACAGCCAAAAAATGTGAAACTGGACATGCTCTGGGATTCTAACTCTGTCCTCAGACGAACAGATAAGTACTCTGAGGCAAGTTTTTTTGAACTGTCACCTTTTGTATTGTCTTGAGGTTTTTCACTATTTCTCTTCATTAATCTGGGCAAGGTCCTTTTTTCCCAACTTGATAGGAAGGTTGATGTAACTTGCAATTTCCTGTGTTTCTTGCAGTATACAACTTGTTTGCGACCATAATTATTTGTTGTCATTCTGCTAATCATCCGAATGAACGGTTATTGGTTCACTTTATAGGTTAAAGTCTCCGAGGTTGCTGGCAAGGGAATTATACTTCTTATCGGGATTAATTGGATTCAAACATTTGCAGACTGCCTTTCAATTCTAAAGTCAAAGTATGAGCTGTTGAAGGGCACATATGATGATTTTGAGGTAATCCAGATCTACAACTTAAGGGAGCTCTCTGATTATGGTGAGCATGTTGCTGATGTGTCGTGGCCGGTCCATCCTTTTGATGAAGACTCGCCTGGGGTATCAATGTTACTTGATGCTTCAGGCGATACCTGGCTTCTGACCTTCAATCGCCATAGACAAGTCATTAAAAGAGCAACCATTTCACTCTTTGACATCAGGGAGGATTCAGCATTCCCTTTCTCTTTTAATTTTGAGTTGGAAAAAGAAGTTTATCGTGAGATTTATAAGCGCTTCGGGTGGGAATATTGACAAGAGGATTTTATCCTTTATAAAAGGTTAAGTATCAAGTGGTCACTCAAGTTAAGGTCATGTATCACTTCTTTCATTGATCTTTTAGTGGTATCATTTTGATCACTAAAGTCGTATAAAATATCAAACAAATACCTCGAAAAATGTGTCCAGAAGGTAAATATTTTTTCATTAAATTCTATACATTTTTCTTCAACGCTACTATAACCAAATGAAAAGCGGTGAATTCTGGAATCTTAGATAATATAGCTAGATTTTTAAACACATATTTACCATATATTTTTATTTAAATAAGATTAAATAATTATAAAATTTAAAATAAATAATAAATATTTTTAAAAAAATCTAGATATATTATCTAATATACCAAAATTAACCACTTTTCATTAGATTATAGTAGCGTTGAAAAAATATGTGAAGAACATAATGAAAAAAATATTTACTTGCCCGACACATTTTTCGAGGTATCTGTTTGATATATTATACGACTTTAGTGATCAAGATGCTACCTCTAAAAGATTAATGAAAGAAGTGATACATGGCCTTCAGTTGAGTGACCAACTTGATACTTAACCCCTTTTATAAATATAAAAAATATCTCCTAACCGATTACGTGGCCCTTTTTGCACAGTATAGAGGGTGGTGTAATGATGATATCTACTTGACGCAGTTGCTACCTAAGTTAACAATCTAAGTGTTTCTTGACTGTTTCTGGGAGCACTTAGTTATCAAGTTCTTTTTTTTTTTTTGACGAAAAGTTATCAAGTTCTTTAGTTATAATATGTGCTTGATGAGCAAGTTTGAGTACAGATCTGTTACAGCAACTTTCCAGGTCTGTCTAAATGTAATATAAGAAAGAATTTCTAAGAAGTATTTTCTCAAACGATTTAACTATCATGATATACATGGGCGGACAAATGACTGGATAATGAGGGGTCTCAAAAAATTTATAAATTTGACCCAATGCAAATCGGGTTCGGATTGCTATTTTATAATTTTGGAAAATGTGATTTATACGGGATTATAATATTTTGGGAAATGAAAGATTATTTTAAAAGAAAATTCATACGAGATTATAATATTTTGGAATACGAAATAAAATATTTGAAAGAATTTTTTTTTTCCATCTGGAGGATGGAATCTTGACACGCATTTTGAAATTTCTAAAAAATCTAGTTCTATAAATTATCTTTTTTTTCTTCTGAATAAAAATTTAATGTCTAAATATCTATATAAAAAAATTATAAATAAGTTATGAAACTATGTTTCAGATGCACCTTAAAATACGTGCCAACTAATGTCAAAAAACTGTAAGTAAATAAGAGGGACGGAGGAGTAATATTTTAGATCGGTATAAAAGAATATATCATTTCAATATTATCATAAATAATGATAAAATCTTTTTAAAAATTTCTTACCGATCTTACAAGACCGTAAAAGTTGGACAAATATATCCAACGTGAACATGACAAATTAATGTAGAGTCATGTCTGCAACTTCCTCAATTGTCGAAACTGATCCACATCGATATCACCATGCAGTATTTACGGTGTTTGGCAGGAATGTCCCTTGCAATGGCTTTCCATTTGAGACTCGTAAAATACCTGCTATTACGAGGCGAGAACTGATCGCTTCTTTTACAGCAAAATTAACACAACTGAATCATGGGAAAAAAATAGTCTTTCTTTAGTTAGATGCGTATATCGTTATGAATAAAAATGTTTTAATCTTGTTTGCTTATTTAGTAATCAAACAAGCTCATAATTTAGTAATCAAGAATTACGTGACAGCAGAAAATAGATATTTATCGATTTGTAGTTTTCACTTTTGGGGTAAATTTCTGAAAACAATGGATACAAGGGCTGAATTTTTCTATTTACTAAACTCTATTACTTCTGTTTTCATCTCAACAGAGAAACAAGGCAAGGCACCGTAAAAACAAGAATACAAATCCCAATTTGCAAAGAGGCTGGACTTGTATTCTCTGTATACAGCACAAGGTGAGACTATTATGTACCATAATCAGATGAGTAAATAAGTTTAACATTACAGGCCCTGAACCTACCAACTACAGGTTTCCTACGTTACAGATCTCCATCTTCGGGATTCCACTCTCTGTGTAAACTTGCTAGGTCAACTAAGTGACGCATTGTTGGTCTTCCATGTGGACAGTTCCACGGAGACTTTAGGTCAGTCAAATGTTTAAGTATCTGAAAAGGGCATGGAACATGAAAAATTATGTCTAGCAAGAGATTATAAGTGCAAATACCAACAAAGTTGTGCTAGCTGTATAACTTATAAGGATTGCCTCTTGCAATAATAGAAATTTAAAATAAAGATGTAGTACAATCGCAACTATCACCTTTTGCATCTCGTTTCTAGAAAGTGAAGCTCCAATCATAACCGATGATCTACAGGCACGCGAAGCTAGCATTGAACGAACTCTAGGTGGACATACTGAATCTGCAGTGTCCATCCTGTAACTACCAATCATCGAACATTCACCTTGACTATCGGTAAGAATAGAGATGAGCTCCTTTACATCTGTAAATAAGCATGACAAACAACTTAAAAATGATGGCACAGTCTTAAGGTCTGTGGTGACTGGTTTCTGTCTGACTTCAGACCTGTGACCCTATGGAAAACTATACTAAGGTCTAGTAGGGGCACAGCACAGTATATGCTCTATGATAATTTTTTGATAAGTAATGTGCTATCATTATCGGTTATAAAGACAGCAATGACTCATAAAAGAGATGAAACAAGGTAAGGCTGCAAAGAAAGCACAATATACTTTGCAAGGCGATAGGCGGCACTTTCTAATTCTAACGTTGTGTTTGGTTGGGGTGAATGAATATGAAAGGAATGGAGTTTGCACTATATTATGAACAAATGTTTATCAATTTTATTCCTTCCTTACACTCTATGCTAGAGATTACACCCCCAATTTAAGAAGGAATGCTCCATTCTCAAGTCATAACAGTGCATACTTTCTTAAACCATGCAAGAGAATACTATTTGTTCCAAACACATTATGTCAAAACATAATGTTTTCTACATTCTGGAACTGCAATTGAAACCATACAGAGCCCATGTGTTTGTATAAATTTTTAGATCTATAAATTAGAAAGAAAGAAAGAACAGTGCAATCCATGGAGTCCCAGATCTCATCGTTGGTGAATAGAGTTGAAGAACTAACTAGCCAGGGTTTCATAATTAATTGAGTTGGCTTACCTACAACTCCGAAAGTTATGTTCTTACTAAAAGGAACGGCTTTTAGTTTAAATCGTTGCCCTAAAGGAGCATTGAAGTCCTCTTCCAAAGCGAATCCATTTTTTCTGAAAAATTAAAAGACAGGTTCATATCAGGACCTTTAAGAAACAACCTCAATATTGCCCAATAATAAAAGATAAAAAAAATTATTATCTGTCAAAAAAACCTAAAGAAACAGATAAGCTTAGGTTTTGACCCAGATACTATTTACTTCCACTAGTGTAACAATCAAATTGTGCATTAACACGTCTTCTATTAAAAAAAGACCAAAAATCCACTTTCAAAGACGCCGTACATCCAAAAGAAAGGAATTATAAAAAACAAAATGAAGAAAAAATTAAGCCCCCAAACAAATTGAAATTTTAAGAGAAAGATATTGACCAGTGTATAAACATGAAAGCAAGAAATAGATAACTGATTTGCGGTACCTGAGGATATCCATGTTCATTGTAACAACTACTTCTTCTTCAGGAGATAATTCCAAACTCATTGGTCTACAATCAATGAAATAGTCAGGACACTCTAGAATACTAAAACTTAAAATGAAAAATAATCATGATACAATACACAAACCATTTTATTCCGATGTGCTATATAATCATCCCTACATCATTATTTGAAAAGCCAAACATAACATGAAACCTATTATCTTGTAATTTTGTGATTGGTTTACCTTTTCGTTTAGTGTACCCAAGAGTCCAAACCGAAACACTAAATTTTTGTGTAGTGTACAAAAATTCCAGGTCTAGTTGCAACCAATAACCATTATAAACTTTAGAAACTCTTCTCCCTTATATTGCTCTACTGTACATAAAAAACCTAATATTCAGTTACTTTCAGTTTTACTGCCAGAAGCATAATGATGAATGAACCACATAAACTTACAAGAAAAACATCGCGGTGTAATTGACTAGCAACACAACTCACTTAACACGTAACATAGTTACTGGAACAAAATCTTCACATTCCCTAAAGATTCCACATTTGCTAATAGCATATAGTAATCAAAATCCGAAAGTATTATTCAATAACCCTTCATTGAATATATTCTTGATATCAAATATCTGATGAGCAGTAAAAGCGGCCCCAGTTAAGAAAATAAAATCTCACCGGAGCAATGGCTGTTGATTCAAAATTGTAGATAGAGAGAGCCTCTCATAATTGTATTTCTCATCTGCAGCATGCTGAAGAGAAAGAAGTATACCAAGATCACACAAATAATAAATACCACTCAGATGAAAAAGGACAGCAGGTTCAAATTAGTGTTGTTTGAACACTTCCCAGTAGTCCAGACTGTCAGGTATACAAAATTTGCAGTTTGACATGGAAAACAGTAGAAAAGTGATTCAAAAGCGACAACTACCTGATCTACAATAAACAGGTCCTTATCTAACTTGCCAATGATAAAGCCCAGATTGAATTGACCAATCACCTAGAAAAAAGAAGGTACAAGTTATTTTCAAAATATATAGGAAATCTGGATCAAAAATAAACCAGAATCAGGTATACTAAAAAAGTATTGGAACTGTGGAGACAGCAAAGTTGTTTGGTCAGAAGTCATCAAAAGGACACTAGTCACTACCACAAGTACAGAGTAAATCCAACTGTTTTACATGTTCTATTATCCCAAAACTCACACTAAGAAACTAATCATCTTACAATAATTAATAAAATAGTTTGTTAGACATCCAATGATGGCCATCATACTAAGGGAAAACATGCGACTACAGTTCAGTGTTTTCATCTAAAACAACCAGCTTATAAGAAAATTAAAAGTAATATATTATAGTAGACACTGTACATTGTACACTCTTCTGCAGCATATAGTTTTCACTTGGAAAAAAGATAGAGACTTATAAAATTTTGCAAAATAGCATTCCCATCAGATAAGTGATCCCATACTTGAATATGGAAATTTCAAATGCATAAGCTAAAAACTTCAAGTGAAAATTTAATTTGTCCAATTAGGTACTTGTAGTGGTTTAAATATGAGCATTTATGCAACAGCACATGACCAAAAACTCTTTCCAATATACACACCGAAAGTAAAAAGGTGCCAATTTATAAAATATGATGAAATTAGTCCAGATAAGCACAATAGAACTAATTTCTTCCAAAGAATACACCTAAGAGAGATTTGTCTTCTATATTCTGGGCCAAATCCTTAACATCTACTCCCTCCGTCCTAACCAATTGTATACATTTGGTTGGGACACGGAGACCAAGAAAAAGTGTAAAAAATGTGTAAAGTTAGGTGAAAAGTAGTTATAGTGGTGGGACCCATTTATTTTTAATAATAGATTTGAGATAGTGGAGGAAAGTAGTGGGTGTAATAGTGTTTTTATTATTATAGGATGGATATAGTGGAAGAAAGTAGTGGGTGTAATAGTGTTTTATATTATAAAAACTTACTATTTTTGGAATGTATAGAAATGATGGGACATCCCAAAAAGGAAACCGTGTAGAAATGAGTGGGACGGAGGGAGTATAATGCTTATGATCATAAACATCCATACTTCCCGCATCAGCATTGATTTATGACTTTATGTATATCTGTGACATATTAAAAGCTGCTTCTTCTTTTTTCCTTTTGAGACAAAACAAACTTCGTATACATAAGGTTTTTAAGAAAACCTTTTTGTGGCGGACTCACATATTAAGGAGACAATTGTGCAAACATAAGTACACATATTCTCATTAATTTAATTTGCCGATCTTTGCATTTCCATAATTGTGATTCAACCTAATATATATTTATGTATTTCATAATAAGAAAACCACCTTCATTCGACCAAAGTCTTTTTTGTTAAAATGCCTTTCTAGCTCATTGGTAGCGGCTGCTAAAGCTGCTTCTTTTTCATCAATATTCCCAAGTTTGGATGATATTAGCGTTGCAGCATCATAGCACCTGTGAAATGATCGACAGGCAAATCAGTTTAGAGAAAAACTACTACATAAAATCTATAATTATGAAAGCGTTGCATAACTTACGTTTCAGACTGGGCTCTTTCTTTAGAAGTACTGATGTCTTTTAATCTAGACAGTCTCTGATCCCTTCTCAACTTTAGGTCTTTAAAACTGAAGTTCAATGTAAAACCTGTATTTCGCGCAGAACTCACTGAAGAATTTGCAGCTAACCCAGAAGACTGCACTAGCACAGGCGTAGCTAGTGTACCCATTGACTCGTTAGTGACGTTATTGGTAGTTGTAACAGGTAATACTGAATCAGCTAAGGGCAGATGTTCCTCTTGAATCACCAACTCCTGGATGTAAGTTCGAATTAGATAGATAATATACTGCCAGTAACTAGACAGAACAGTAGAACAAATATTAGACGGCAGATGCATTCTTTTTTGTGTTGACTCGCACGGTAATATATTCAAGTATAAGCTATCATAATCAAAATGCTATGCACAGGAAATACAGTTTTTTATTTTTTCGATAGACATGATTAATATTTTTAATTGTACCAAGTAGTAATGAAAGAAATCATTCCCTGAGTGTAACATGAAAAGAAATGCGTAAAAGTAAAATAATCTCTAGACATACTTGTCCATATACTCTGTTGTTCCCAGTGCCCCCAGAAGATTTTTCATCAGTTTCATTGCACACTCTTTCTGGTCCACATTTCCTAGAAGGTCCAAGGCCAATATTTTTGACCACATTGGCACCTTCATTCTCATTGGACTCCACCATAGATTTTGATAATAAAGTGGAAATTTGAGGACTGATTTTCTTTGACTGATGTATAACAGATCCGCCTCTAAGAAGAGGGGTCTCAGTGAATGCAGCACTGATACTTTCATGTTTTCTTTTATTAACTGTAATAAAATTTGAAAGGGACGACTGGATGATACTTGCACGACCTGATGAATTTATGTTGTCAACAACAGGTGTTTTTGCTTCGCCTGAAAGCAGTGGAGCATGTTGAGCGATTTTACTACTACCAACATGATGCATGGGCTGCCTATTACGAATACCAGCCTCCAGAGGATCATCAATGTCGATAACCTCTGCAACCAATGATCTGCTCTTTCCTTCTTTAATAGTTGTGTGATCGATTCCACCAATTTCCAATTGTTCCTTGTTATCTGCTTCTTTAATTGAATCACTGCATTTCATGGAGAACTTCTTGGGTGAAAACTGTGAGCAGTCATCACGCTTACTGAGATTCGCACATCTATTGACAGAGAAACTCACATGTCCAGGTGAATAAATATTTTGTAAGGCTTCTCTTAACGAGTCAAAGATGGTACTTTCCTCAGAAAAAAATATTTTTCTTTTATCAGGTGTTACATTGACATCACAAGCTCTAGATGGAAGAGTAAAATCCAATATTGCGATTGGAAATTGGCGGGAGTTTGCACCTTTATATAACTCATTCACAAGCTTTCCAACTTTAGGCATATCAACCGGCCGACCATTAACAAAAAAAAATTGGCGGTCACTCATATATCGTCCACTACCATATCCAGGCTTTGAAAGAAACCCATCCAACTTGCAACCCCCTGATATACATAAGCTTATGGGCTCCAAGCTGGAAAAGGTGTCCATGCCAAACACTGTAATTATGTTATCTTTAAGGGATCCACTTCCCTGCGTTTTAAGTACCACAGACTTTGTGTTCTTACCAGTCGTGTTACTGCAAACTATCCTTACACCTTTCGCAATAAGGGCATAGGCCTGTAATTTTGATGTGTACTCAAGTGAGAAAGATCGTTCAAAAACTATTTCAATTAACAGATAACCCAAAGATTGTTACAATATAAGATTACTTGTGTATTGATATATCTCTTCTACAGACAAATATTACTTGTAAGTTAGTTTAACAGAGTACTTGAATATTACGAATTACTTCAAACACAACTCCCAATATGCCGCGCTTCCCTTAAGTAAATCTTAATGGTGGAATATAAGTAAATGAGTTAACAACAGTATGCAAAAAAAACCTGTTCTGATTTCAATGCATGCAATTATCCAGCAGAGGGCTGTAATGGATAATAAATTTTAGGCTAAATGCCCTTTTACCTTAATGTTTGGGGGTGTGGACCGATACGACCTCAATGTTTTAACTCGGCCGATTCAACCCTCCAAGTATCCAATATTGTTCCGATCAGCCCTCATACCAAAAAACGGTATATAACGGATGTACAACCATGACATTTCACACTCGTGAGGGTTAAAAGGGCTTTAAACATTGACGGTTAAAAGGAACATCTAATGTATTCTAATCTATTCTTTAGGGGTTAAAAGGAACATCTAATGTAATCTTTAGGGGTTAAAAGGAACAAGCAAACTTAATCTAGTAATTGTCAAGTTTACCCTCCGTCATATACCGTTTTTTGGCTTCATCCCAGTACGAGGGCTAATTGGAACATATCGGATACTCGGAGGGTTGAATCGGCCGAGTTAAAACATTGAGGCTGCATTGGTATACACATCCAAACATTGAGAGTTAAAAGGGCATTAAGCCTAAATTTTATCCATTCCACTAATGATAGCAAGTTTGTAGCATATAGAAGCTGAAAGTGCAAATTGCAGCAAACTAATTCTAAACTTAATTCTCACGGAGTAGCCTATTAGTGAATTTGGTTCATAACTAAAGGTGCCTATATCTTTGAGATTATAAAAAAAAACCTAAGCAGCAGACTTAGTTAAAGGCCGGTAAGCAATTTATCCAGAAGCTACTTAAAGAGTCGACCAATGCAATAAGACACAAGAAGGCTTACATTTAGTAAAGAAACAAGCTTTCCATATTCCTTGC
Organism: Daucus carota subsp. sativus; assembly: GCF_001625215.2. Taxonomy (NCBI): domain Eukaryota; kingdom Viridiplantae; phylum Streptophyta; class Magnoliopsida; order Apiales; family Apiaceae; genus Daucus; species Daucus carota. The sequence continues at coordinate 61,018,797 of NC_030383.2, read as the reverse complement.
GGATGTTGCGATGAAATTCTTTGCTTCTCACCGGCAAATTGGCGAACAACTTCTTAACCATGACAGTAGAACCTATTTTACGTGCTGTTTTTTCTTCTTTTATTAACAAACCTGTCCGATCAAAGGTCAAGAGAGTAGCCACGGCTTCATTCTTTGTTCTAGTTTCAATAGTCAAATTTCCTAAAGAACAAAGTGAACTGAGCGCCTCCCCTCTAAAGCCAAATGTTGTCAAGGATTGAAGATCATGAAACTCTGCTAACTTTGAAGTATGATGCCTAAGTGCCAAAACCTACAATATAGTAGAACACAAAAGAACCCACACAATATCATTCAACGTAACAGAGTACCACAATGAATCATGTATATCCATAAAAATATATCAAATAAACTCTCAAACTCAAGTGCATACTGTAAAACCTCTACAAATTTATAGTCTCGCACTCAAAATTCTTAATGCAAGTCCAATTCTAGATGTAAAATGCAGTAATTGTTTATCTTCTTCCCCTCCATTTATAGCGAATGATGACATGGCAAGGATGCATAAATCCATCCCTGGTTTCAAATTAAGAACCAAGGATGCATTTCTGCATATTTGCATCTAAAAATTAAAACCCCTTTGGAGTTGTTTTTGCCTTTGGTGCCAAATTATAGAAATAGAATCAAGTATAGCATTGCATTGGACTTGCTCTTACTAATTAATAGTGATTATTAATTTGCCTAAATATATTCCAGTCGACAAAATGCAGTATCTATTCAAGGTCATCAATAAATATAATACAACCGGTCGAACAAAATGTATGATCTAATCTAGCTTATGAATGAATCAAGTATAAATTCATCGAGATTTTCCTATGTCTAGTTCTAAACCAATGAATATTACCAAAAAAAATCACACCACAAGTACAACACAAACGCATGAAATTTCCATAATCAAGACTGACATAAGAACATTACATAAACAAACTATACATTTTCCTAATTAACCAGATTAACAAAATGTATCATTCAATCGAGGCTATAAACAAGTCGAGTGAGCGAGTATTGACTTATCGATTACGATAATAAACACACAAATGCAACAAAAATGTACATTTATATCCATGCCTTGAAGTTGTTTGGTGAAATGCCGCAACCGTTATCCACAACCTGAAACGACTCTTCACCGTAATCTCGCAACGAGATCTCGATGCTGGTAGCGCCGGCGTCTAAGCTGTTCTCAACCAGCTCCTTCACCGCCGACGAGAGGTCGAGAATCACTTGTCCGGCGCAAATTTTGTGAACCACGCCTTTGTTTATCGGCCTTATCAGAGCCGGAGAACTCGACGGCGCCGGTGGAGTTGTTGATTCTTGCATTTTGTGGCTTGATTAAAGTGTCGTAGTGCAGATTGTCGTCTCAATTGATCATAATTAGTGTGTGTATTTTTCAAACCCTAGACTTGAACAGATGTGTTTTTATGTTTTGGCGCGAAAGTCGATAAGAAGATTGTCGATAAATAGTCCCCCGTCTCAAATTAGGCGGGTCTAGGCTCCAGTTCGAGGCGCTTATTAAAGATTTTTGGGTTCGGTTCGAGTCTGGTTTCGAACTCTAAAGAGCAAAGAGTGTCGGATTTTAACGATTTTTTTTCAGTTTATAAATTTCAATAAATTATATATGATTTTAGTTTTATATGAATCCTTAATAAAATGTTACAGAATTGTTCAAAATTTTATTGATTTTAGTGATATTTCAAAAAACGTAAAATATACTGAACAATCCTACAAAATTTATCATTTTATAAAGTCCAAAAAAATTTACCAGCATTTAAATATTAGAGATTTAAATGGATTTTAAACGATCCCCATAAAATATCATTGTATTTTTAAAATATAATTTAAAATTCTAACTGAATATCAACAGATTTTTCAACATAATTTAGTATCGCAATTGAATACACCAAGATTCTGTTACATTTTTTAAAATGTGAGTTAAATACATTCGAATTTCTTGAATAAAAAAGAATTCTTTAAAATTCCAGTTGAATACATCTTATTGTGAGTAAATTTTTTGAAAATAATACAATTGTCTTGATTATGTTTAAAACACCGTTATATAGATTAGATACTTATGTAATAAAATAAAATAATAATAATATGATAGTAATGATATAAACTCAACTCATATATTTTCCAAATCCTAATTCTCAAATCACATATTAAAATGTTAATTTAAAGGGATCTTTTTAAAAATACCCATCTGTAAAATTATTTTTTTACTACCATCTTTTTCATTATTTTTAAAAATACTTTTTCATAAAAAAAATTTTTCAAAAATACGATTTGCAACTTTTGCAACCTCATTTGCAACCTTTTGCAAATGAGGTTGCAAAAGTTGCAAATAAAAATGGAAAGTTGCAACTGCAATTGCAACTAATTCAACAGAAAACTGTAAGTTGCAAAAGTTGCAAATGAGGTTGCAAATGAAGTTGCAACTAAATGCAACTGAAAACTATACATAGTTGTAAATGAGGTTGCAAAAGTTGCAAATGAGGTTGCAACTGCAGTTGCAACTTTTGCAACTTCATTTGCAACCTCAGTTGCAACTAAATGCAACTGAAAAATGTAAGTAACAACAGATGTATGGTGTGCCCCTGGCGGGGCCATTAGATTACAATAGAAGCAACTGAATGCAACCATATGCAACTGAATACAACCATATGCAACTATATATGCAATTACAATTCCTGATTTCAAGTTCCAGTTCTCAAATGTCATTTTCGACCTCATTTTCGGAATCGATACATACATGTATGTATCGATTCCGAAAATGAGGTCGAAAATGACATTTGAGAACTGGAATTTGAAATCAGGAATTCAGCTGCATACGAAGTTGCAAAAGAGGTTGCAACACGGCTGGCGCCGCCTGTAGTTGCAAATGAGGTTGCAAAAGTTGCAAACAGTATTTTTGAAAAAAAAAATTTTATGAAAAGGTATTTTCAAAAATAATTCTGGAAGGTAGTATTTTTGAAAACAATAAAAGAAAAGGTAGGTAGTTTTGTAGATTTCCCTAATTTAAAAGGTATGAAATTTAATTATTTAACACATACACACATATGATTTTATTTTATTTTGTTATTTTTTTTATTATATTCAGAATACTTCAGTTTGGAAAAGAATAAGAATAAATAACTAACTTACCACTCTTTTTTAAAATATAATATTCCGAAACAAAAATAGCATATTTTTTAAAATTAGTATTGCCCATGTCTATACTGATTAAATTTATTTTAATTATATCATCAAAAATAATTAAACAAAACAATATTTTGAATAGCTATTTTGAATATAGCTAATGATTATAACTAACACTGTTGGAACAAAAATCGCTTACGGTAAAATTATAGGTAACCATGTTTTAGCTAACAGTTTTCACTGTTAGCGTTGCAGATGCTCTAATGGCAATTGGTATACATATTCGAAACTCTTTGGCATATTTCGTTAAAATCTTCTCCAGGTGTTCGTACTCAAGTCTCCCTCAGGGTGATCTATCACTCAGCAATTAGACCCCAAATATCACTATCAGCGTCTGGAGTCATGGTTTTCACTAATATCATCTCATGCATTCATCAAAACTCACCTTATCAATTCCAAGAAAGAACCACCCTCCCCCCTATTCTCTAGTATGGCTCTCCCAAAGTATGGCCTTCTTTATCAAGAACATAGTCTCTATCAAAGTATGAACAATCAGTCAATTCCTATCGAATACCACTTGAAACACTCAAAACAGAGAAGGCTCACAGTCTTATTTCTGTGAATAAGAAACAAGTGACTTATTTCTGTAAATACGTACGTGAATGAGTACTTTCTTCTAGAAATAAGTGACTTATTTCTGTAAATAGAAATATTAAACAAATATTGAATACTTAATACTGAAAATATTATGTATATGTGAAATTTTTCCTAAACAAGTACTTAATTTCATCAAATAAGACGGGCCAAACACTCCCACACCTTAGTCTTATATATTATTATTATTATTAAACTAGTCAATAAATAACTCTTGCAAATATAATCAATACGAATAACAAATTACATTGCTCGACTTCTAAAGAATCCAGAAACTTCACATTAGCAAAATAAATGAATCTATGAACTCTAAAAGATCATCAGACCCAGCCCTTCACAACACTGAGAGCACACACAATAAAAGAAACCAAGGCCAATAATATTAGATGTTAATGTCATCAAATAGCTTCAACATTAACGCCAAGTAAACATGTATATGGTTTGTTAAATTAATCGCAATGTATGTACAGGCTCAGTATAATTTAAACTTGTATGGATGGCGTTATAATATCCATAAAACATATGATACAAAGGAGCCTCTATCTCAAACATGAAAAAGATATCTGGGTTTGGGTGAACCCGTAGTATTTCCGCAGTCACAAGGCACCATCATCAGCTGTACTATATAGTTAGTAAAAGATATAAAAAGATAAAGCTAAAAAATTCTATACAATTTGGATACCTCCACTACATGAAGTAACTAAGAGAGGTCTTCTTTCTTGATCCACCTTCGCCATAGAGTTCATTCCATTGAAGAAGCTCGCTCATGTTTGTAGACTCCGATGATACACTGGCACATACCTGCACACAAGTCAAAATCTATTAGTAGAACAGCCAAGTCTACTTAAGATTAGTTCGAGAGCATCTTTAGTTGAACCATTTGGAAGCAAACATGCCTAAGAAGTAAGAACTAAACAATGTATTTGAGGGACCAAAAAGAGTCCTCTATTTTATGCATACTCCATTATACACAAAAATACTTCAAGCATCAATATTGGCGAACATAAGATCTTAAAATTGACTAATGTTTCAATAAATTTGAAAAAAAAAAGGGAACAGGGAGTAATTTTACATGTTCCCTGGACCAGTACTAATTTACCAACTACTTTCTTTAAAATAATAAAACATTTGAAACCACACAAATTTAAAGTTTTGGGTAAAGCTTTACTACTAATGTTAAAGAAATCTCTGTTGCAAATGTCCTACCTGTTCATGTGCAAATTTGAAATCATCCATACACAAAGGACGAACATCAACGCTGCTGTGTAATGCAGGTAAAGGTCTATTTTCCGCCAATGCCAAAGCTCTTTCCTGGTGTAATGTGCAAATATATATTTATTAACAGAATGAAGATGCAATGTAAGAGATTATACTCGTCCCGGAAAAAGAAAAAGGACATGCAATGTATGTTGGCATGTATCTATTCACATAACATTATAATGTACATGTTAAAAAAAATTGCTCCAACTCATATGTTCATCATCACAGACTCACAGTTAACAACATTTCACCGCATCAGATGTGCTAAATTGTGATCAAATAAGTCACTACACAAGGTTAAAACCTGGTAGCAACGTACATTATACTGCTCATCCAAATTCAAGCAATTATTTCTGAAAGCAAGAGGGAATGAATTCGAAACCTAACAGTACCTACGAGTATAGGTTTAACAACGGCATAAATGAGGCGGCAACTACCCTATTCAAAGTGAAATCACATAATGCCTGCCGGAATCTGAATTCATTAATGTCACCATTCAACATAAGTATGTTGAAGACAACAGAGAGGAAAGTAACATGTTCCAAAATAAGTATGTTGAAGACAACAGGGAGGAAAGTAAATTTCACACCTAGAATCTATTCTGTACACCATCAGCATTTTCACATTTTACAAACATGCTTTAAAATAGATATGTTTTATAATATACACACACACACCCAAACACACGCACATATATATATATAGGAGATAACAAGTTTGTGCTAGTTTATATCTGTTGAAGACAACAGGGAGGAAAGTAAATTTCACACCTAGAATCTATTCTGTACATCATCAGCATTTTCACATTTTACAAACATGCTTTAAAATAGACATGTTTTATAATATACACACCCACACCCACACACACACACATATATATATAGGAGATAACAAGTTTGTGCTAGTTTATAAATACAACCTTCAACTTTCCTGAGCTTATATCTAAAATATGTAGCTTTAATAACTAGAAGTCACACCAGTTTGAGTCAAGAAGATGCAGGTTATAGAGAAACTAAACATGTTACAACATAAATGAAATCATAGATATCTCCGAAGAATGTAAATGTAATCAGCTTGATAATTTAATTGACCAACCTTCTTTTCTTTCTCCAAAAGTTCTCTTATGGGGCAATGAGCAGCTGTCACGCATAGATTCTGAGAAAAGGAGAATTTTATAAAGCAGAACAACGATTGAAATACTAGGATAATGAGGAAGAATAAAAATAATGAAATGAGAAGTAACCTTTAAATCACTTCCTGAATAACCATCAGTCATACTAGCTACTGCTTCAAGATGGACTCCAGATCCTAATTCTTCCTTGGACAATATGACTCTTAGAATTTTCTCCCTATTTGTGGCATCTGGGAGGTTTACCATTAACCTGCAACATGTACAACATGATAACCATGAAAAAACCACCCATCACGTTGAAAATGAATAAGAAGATAACCACAGTTGTCAAAACCTTCGAGGAAGCCTTCGAACAACAGCCTCATCTAGGTCAAACGGCCTATTGGTTGCAGCAAGTACCAATACACGTTCCTTATCTTTTGTACGCAGGCCATCCCAATTTACCATGAATTCATTTTTCATTTTACGCATTGCTTCATGTTCTCCAGGATTTTCACGCCTTCCTAACATGCTGTCGACCTACAGAAGCATACTTTCTCATAAGACGCATATAGTAAAAAGACTGTGGCTTCTAGCTGCTGAATAAGAGACAGTTAGTGTTGGGGCAAGTACTCTAATATAGACAAGAAAAGGAAAAGAACATAGAACAACTAGCTGGAGATACATAGATCGAAGTGATGAAGTTTAAGCATCAGAAAAGAACAGAAAATCAATAAGCATTGTTGTTAAGTCGCATACAAATCGCTGACCACCGAGTCATAAAACTTACAGCAGACTCATTTAAACAGCTTGGGTTTTAAATAGAGCTGGCAATCATTTCGTTTCGTGTACTCGAAGGTGAAACCCGTATCCGCCCGTTATTAATTTCGTGTCCATTTAAACCCCGTATCCGATCCGAAACGTTTCGTGTACATTACATATAAAAATATTAATATAATTTTATTCATAAAATAGCTTTAATATACATTTTCCTATATAATATTTCTAAATATGAATGATATATTTATGATTGCATACAATTCTCTACAAATTTGTTAATGTTTATATAATACTCATCTACGTAAACATATAAATATACATTTGTTATATAATTATATATTTAATATATTATAACATATATAAAATAAAATTTATGTACAAATATTTCGTGTGCTTACCGTACCTAAACTGAAAACCCATATCCGACACGAAGTCTATCGTGTAATTTCATGTTCGTGTACTTTCATGTTTCGTGCATCGAAAATCAAAACCCGTATCCATCTTTTTCGTGTTAGCATGTTATTTGTCAAATTGCCGGGCCTAGTTTTAAAGGCAGGCCGAACAATACATAGATATTAATATAACAATTAACTTATATATAAAAATAAATATATATTTCCATTTTTAACACCATAAGGATTCTATATGTAAGCAGATATGTTAACATCTAACACCAATTTGTCAACTCATTTAACAAAAAAGTGTGTTTCATGCAATTTATGTGACTGTCATCACGCTTAAAAGTACATATCTATCATTTTCTATTTTTCGCCTAAAGTTATTAAATAGAATATCATTGTTCAAATTACTGTAATTCAAACCATATTATGCCTACCTCATCAACAAAAATGACACTGGGTGATATTTTACTGGCAAGGCTGAAGACAGCTTTAACATACTTTTCTCCCTCACCAAACCACTGCAAAAAATAGACACATGTCAATAATTTGAGATGACAAGCTTGAACAGATATACTATGAGAATTGAGTCATTGACTACAGTAATTATGTACTTTTGAAGTAATGGCTGACATAGATATATTGATGAAGTTTGCACCAGCCTCAGTTGCAACTGCTTTTGCAAGCATAGTTTTACCCGTGCCAGGAGGTCCAAAAAGCAATATCCCCTTGCAAGGCTACATATAGTAACTTCTTTAGCACAAAAAAATATCAAAGAGCTAAAAGTTAACAACCACTAGTAAGAACATGAAAAACTAGAGAACAAAGCTTTAAGCATCTAACCTTTGTCAGCTGTCCTTTACAGAACAACTCTGGCCTTTGAAGAGGTAGCATCACCAATTCTTTCAATGTATCTTTGACATTTTCTAAAGCGCCAATATCATCAAAAGTAACACCAATGTCGTTGGGCGGAATTACTTCCCCAAGTAATCTCTTCTCAAATTCATTTTCAGTAACAACGTCCTTACAAAAGTTATGCATTGCTTTCCATATTAGACAGACTTCAAGTAGAAACCTTTTGGCAGTAACGCACAGTAGATAAAGACACACACATAGGCCCTCCCCCCCAAAACAAACAAACAAACAAACACATAGACAACGAGATATTGCAACTAATACCTTGAGTGATTTCTTCATGGTCTTGGTTTCATTTTGTACACCCTGTAGAATGTCGAGCCCATATCTAATGCTGCAAAAGTAAACAGTGAAAAAAAGGAAAAATGATGTTTAGATCCTTAATTTCTCACATTTTCTCATCCATTACTATTACTTAATGTGTAGTTACATACCTATCACTAGATAGCACAAGTTTTGCATCTTTGGCAGGAGCTTCAGAACATTGCATAAAGTGATGACTTAAAGCCCATCCAACAACTTTCTCCACACCTATTGTAATGAAGAGAACAATCTCAAAGATGAAACTAATCTGTCCCGTATTAAGATTATGTCTAATAAATAATTTAAATGAGTACTGAGTACTGACTTTCATTGGTCAAGGTTTGTTCTTTTATGGACAATGTTCCAAGCTCAGGACATTCAAATCCATGTTTGTTCAAGACCTGCAATCAAGAACTCAGTACATTTACATTACCGAGTAAAACCATTGGTAAAAACAAGAGAAGCATTGAATTTCTTGGAAATCTAAAAATATTATTCAAGCTACCCGATCATAAATAGAACATCATATCTTTAACAAACCTACAACTGAGAAACCTAGGCCTCATATCAACAAAAAGGCCCCACAATGTTCAAATCAAGAGCAGATTAAACTTATGAGTCCATGTATAGCACAAAAGCAAATATCCTTTTCAATTAAAATGATTTACAATCCTAAACCATACTATAATCTAACTCCATGTGTATTTGTACAAACCAACAAGCTGCAACTTTAGGCTTAAAAAGTAACATAATAATTCAAAACAGCATAGGAAAACACAAAGGAAACCAATTAAAGGATCTTCTACATCAAGGTAACAAAAACCATGTTACAAAAAAACAGGTGCCTCCTTACCGAGCGAAAGCTAATAATATTTGACTCTGACTTCAGGGTCTCTACATCACGATCCAATTGTTCCTTCCAGCCTGAAAGCAGTGTTTCATCCTGCCACAGTTTAAATAGTATTATTTGAGTTCTCAATTACATATTTTATTACAAGAATGAAGAATCCACCATAAAAGATAATTACCTGAGGCATCTGTATCGACACTTTGTTTGGGAATAGACGAGTGAGTTGCTTCATTGTTTTTGGGGCATCTTTAGTTCTGTCATGTAGTCTACCAAAACTATCCTGAATTATAAAAGATTTAAGATATAAATGACACTCAAATTCCATCAAAATTAATTTTGATTTTAAATATAATATTATCATATCTCGTTGAGTTTTGTATTATATCATAGTCATGTATAATACTTTATTACAATCATCTATATTTTATGTAGCTATTCAACTGAATATTTGGATCATAAATATATTATTACATCAAGCATTTAGATGAAATCATGCATCAGTGGAAACAAAAAAGTTAATTGCTAATAAAGTTTCAATTGAAGTGTCAACATAATTAGAACCTAGCGGGCTAGCCCCCATATTTACGGTCAAAGTGATTTCAAAGCATCAAAAACAACAAAAAAAAAAAAAAAAAGAAACATCCAAACAAGAGGACAGAAGAAAATTTCCAGACGGTTAAAGATGCAGAGCCAGCAAGAAACAGTGTTCAGAAAATAAATAATCACATAGAACTCCATTACATACCGGGAAAGCAAGGTCGAGTAGTGCTGTTTGATTGCTTCCAAACTTCGTAAACAAAAGTCCACCAGGCTGGGACTAAAACATGTAAAAAGAATTTTAATTAATTGTCTACAAACATGTAACAATATCACCAACAGTGATACTTAAGTACATACCCCACCAACCCAACAGGCCTCTCAATATATCTAGAAAAAGGTTGCTAATGGGGGGTTACATAGTGACAATTACTTACTTTCTCTTTGCGATTATCCATTTGCGTCTGCGAAGCGATGACCACCACGTTTCCTGGTAAATTTTCAAGCTTAATTTTGAAAGAGGCATATGCCTCAGGATTTCCCAGTAAAGACTTCTCAATGTCTTTTATAAATATAATTAATGGGCCACTTTTACATTGTTCTAAAGCAACCTGTAAGAAAGTTAAAATCATGTCATGATGCATTAAAAAATAAAATTTCAAGCAACAGGAAGACAAACAACAAGATACAGTACATCACAGGCTGCGGTTACCTCAAAGAGTTCATTAATTGCAAGCCTTTCACTATCCTCGCTACTGGAAGAATCAAGGCGAAGCAAGTCGGCTGCATTATGACAAAAACAATTGTAGCCTCAAAATCAGTTACATGTTGTGAGTACAGAATGGAAAGGGAAAAAATAAATACATCATATTTTCATCCCTTGATTACCATTATTTTGAAGTGAGGTAAGTAAAATGAGGACCATGCAGGGAGAGGGAGGGAGAGAGCTATACAGAGAGGGAGATAGGAAGAGAGAAGGAAAGAGATAGAGATGGACTGAAAGAGAGAGCTTAAAAATAAAATATGCCATTCCTAATGCTACCAACATGTACTCCTACTGCCTTACATAAAATGCTACCAACACACAAAAAAGAATGTCGCAACAATAGGAACAAGAGAATAACTCACAGGCGCAAAAAAAACCATGATCTTCTTCACAGAGGCCTCCAAGATCATTACCATCTGGAATTTGTTTGTCAAATCTAACTCCAATCTTTGAAGAGCCATTTTCTTCAAATGGAAGCACTACTTTGCCTTTATAACCATATGATGGCCCCCTGGGAAAAGAAGGGGGACAGATAGATATCACGTATAGCTCTTGAACAAACATATGTATAGGTAACAACTTGATTATATAAAGCTAACATAATTGATGTAAACACATAAACAAAATATTTAATAGTGTAACATCAGTGCCCAAAAAACATAACACCAAACTAAATTCATTATAGTTTCTCTGACTCATTCCTGCAGTTACCAGGCTGTCAGTATTATTTTCAGAGAAATTCAACCTCAGAACACAAACACCACCCCCCCCCCCAAAAAAAAGTGGGGACCACACATTCAAAGAATGTGCATAATGCGGTGATATTTTACCACCCTAAACTTCATCTTGAAAATGATGGAAGAGATTCAAATAGGATCCATGAGCCTCACTAGCAACCCCCTCCAACATAAAGCCCAATCTCGATACTTCGATAAATAATGTACTAAGCTCAGCAACACTGAAAAGAGCCAGAACGTCACCGATCCCAAATCCATACCAAGTTCGCCAATCTGCTGAGGATCAATAGAAACACGTAGCACACATCTTCTGACCAAAAGGAATGCATACTGCATTACTCGATGCTATAGAAACTTCCTTCAGTATCCCAAACCAAAAATATCACCAGCGGCGGGGAATCCGCGGATTATAAAAAGTGAAATTTTCCCATCTCAAAAGTGCTCTGTTGGCATTCTTTAAACACAATTAAACCACTACTTTCTCTTTCACACACATGGAGAGGTAAAACTATGTAGAACTCTAATCAGAAATAATTGCTTTATCACATACTCTGCAAAACTCAAGTCAATTCGTATGTTCCAAGCTAAAACAATCTCTTTATAGAACATAATATTCCATATGCAACAACTTGGATCATCTTAGACAGCAATGCATTAAAAAGACAGAAATTGTTGGCAGACTTAACTTATCTACATGTTTTCATGTGGAATAAGGTCGCACATACTTGATTCAATCAGTTACCCCAATTTTCATCTTTTATTCGATACTAAGGATACAAAATTAGCCAACATGGACAACACAAACTCTAACAAGCTATCCAAATAGATTCTTTGCCTTAAAATATCCAAAACAAGTTGCCACCTTCGAGACATCTGTGCATCTTTATTATTGTCACAGCATAAAGTACACTGTTGATATAAAACACACCCACCAGAGAGCATGGGCCAAAGAGCATGACCATTACACTTAACAATCCACCCCACACCAAAGAACATTGCAGAACTACTACTTTATGCTTAATTACACTTCTTTAAATTCATAGGCCCAATCATAATTTACAACATACAAAAGAGTCATGCTAACAGATAAGAGTGAATTATCAGGGTGAATAGGGTTTTTTTGTTTAAGCCAGAATACAGATAGGTGAGGAGTACATATACAATAACTATTAAAGCTAATGAAAATAAACTGCAAGATTGTAATGACTTACTTATACTGGTAGAAAATGTACCTTAAAAGAGGGTGCATGGGAGAAAATCCAGAAGGCAAGGACCCAACAAATTTTACCCTATCACCTGAAAAAGATATATTTTAATTAAAGGTGTTGTTATGCTAGAGGAAAAATATCATTGCATAGAATTTTGTGATACATAACCTACCTAAAAAGTAACTACTTGATTACACAATATAATATTGAGGAGAGGAATGAAAGATAGTGCAAAAAAAATTCCAACATGTATTGTGATTGAGATTTTAAAAAGAAACATAAACAAAGTACAATTCCACTTGCTTTCTTTTGTTTTTACCAAAACTGGGAAGAAAAAAAGGGAACATATGTCTCTTAATAATTTCATACAGCAGAAATTACACTTCTGATCCGTGTCTAAAAACTACACTTTGTTAACTATCACAAACAAAATTTGAATTATGTATGAGAGCAATGACTGAGAAAAATCATATACCTTTCTTAAAAATGTAGTTTTTGGATGATGCAGTGGACACCTCCTGCTTGGGCTGGGCCTGAGAGCTTAAGATAGACCCACCAGTTATGTCAGCCTCCACACTTGAGGCTGGTTTCTTCAGATGCAACGCTACAGCCTGAGCACGTTTAGCAAACATGCTTGCTCTTTCAGGCCTTGAACTTTCCCTAACATCAGTTTCCTTCGCTGAACATCCCTGATTCAATACAAGGTATAAAGTAAATTTAAAAATAAATATTTCAGACTTCCCCCTCAGGGATGTCAAATATAGCTGAGGAGCTGCATCAACTCACATAGTTATACTAACCTGAGGACAGACAAACAGACAGGAAAAATTGAAAAAGGACTAAACAAAGCTTACTCCGGGCAACAGAAGGGAATCAACAATGAGAAGTGCCACACCAAAATGTTTGGCAAGCGCCCTAGCCAATGTTTCTTGATAGATTTCAGAACCTGGTTGATGAAGAGATTAATTTCAGATTTCAAATGTGTAAACAAACCTCAAAAGTAAATATCACTCATTCAGTCCCAGTTATACTCACAAATTTATGAAAGTTTGCAGCACAGCTTTTAGCCCAGTAAGAAATCATCCATAATATTATCTAATCTGATGTTAATATTATAATAATAAATCACACTCAAACACACACACACATATATATATTGAAGTTTAACAACTGTATTCTTCTCAAATATTGTTGTTTAAAAGCACTCAAAAAATTCTCAAGTAAGAAAAAGGTATCCAATGAATTACAAAAAAAGAAGTTCATTAGTTTTAGCTACTAATTGTCTACATGTAGGCAGAGACGATCCTTATAAGTTTGTTATGTGTGAGCATATCAATGATCAAGTAAATCAAAAAGGGCTTATAAAATCTATTAAAAACCATTAATACTTTGTATTGGTACGACTTTTATGCCACACCTTAGTTGAAAGAACTAAACTACTCGGTCTCTTAAAATATTTCAATTTCTTCCGGGCTATAGTTTCTCTTATGAGGGTCCCCAATTTTGTCCTCCTGTCTGTTTCATATTTCTTCCACATATCTAGTCAAATATTAAACTAAATTCACTAAGATCTACAATAACAAAAACTTCAAAGTAACAATACCTGCAGGACCAGATAATAATATTCTTGGGCTCACGGAAGGCAGGTCCACGGAAAACTTGGTGAACTTGTTACACTTTAACTGTATGTATGTCGAAGCAATCAGAACATTCCTTGTGGTCTCACTATCAATAAGAAGAATAAACAGCATATTATAAAATTTAGCAAAAATTTGCAAGGAAAATTTAAACAGCAGAATTCCAGGACTAGGTAAATATAATTTTCAAAAATAATATTTACGGAAATGTTATCTACATAGTTAGAAAAATTAAATCAGGATGCACAAACAACTGAAGACTACCCAATTTCGTCATGGAGGTACGAAATTCAGAGTTCATATTAGGAGTCAATCGAGGTAAAGCATTATGCAACAGAGCACACATATGTTGGCAATAGAACACGTTTTTGCACTATTTCATTGTTTGAAAATGTCAGCTTATAGTACAGGAAATTGGTGACTAAAGCCACAGCTTCTAATTAAATAATTTACAATGTTATATGGCTAATGGCTATACAAACATTTTCTTTCACCTAAACATTCTCAAAATAAATAACTCCTGACAATCATACCACAAGAATCACCTAAAGATTAATTTTAGATGTAGAGGACAAAAAGGAAAGATGTGCACAACTACAAAATTTAATAACAACAGATTCTCATAGCATTTAATAATAACAATACATACTCATCAGGACATTATTTGGAGTGACAAATTCATTTTGCACTAAGCTTCTGTCATGAAAAGATCCCCAAAGAGAAAACAAAAAATTAATTGGAGACATTTTCTAATAAAAAGCGAAGCTCTGCACATGCACTGGAATACTGGATCCCAAAAATAAAAAATGAACCATTTGATGAAAAAAATGATTACATTATAGATATATCGTATATATGAACCAAAATTGAGACATTTTAATTTGGAAGGACCAAGTGATTAGATCATATGAGAATACAAACAACTTGCAACAATTTAAACTTAAATTTTAATATGTAATGCATGCACGACGTCAAAGATATATTTTGCACCTTAGATAATATGGAAAGCTTTCAATTGAAACTTCAATATTCTCAGATTTGAGGATTCGTTGTTGTAGCCCCTCCTTGAATAATTGGCGTCTCTTTGACATCAACACTGGACCGTCCATATCCTTCGGTACATCTCTCAAGTCTTTTTGCTCATCAAGTATTTTAGAAATACTACTACTCAAGTCAAACTCAGGAGCAGAAGATCCTGAGAGCATCTGCATAAGCGGCCTCAGTTCAGGGTTTGTTTCTGGAACCTTTTCGATTTCTGCATCCATAGCATCATCATTGCCGCTGCTATTGAAGTTGATAGTTTCATTACCAGCATTGGTAGACTGTACACCCTTCTCATTCAACGAAACACCAGTCCCATCATTATGATCTGCTGCATCCTTCAGGTTGGCATCCACAATGTGGTTATCTGACACTTCACAATCAAAAGGAAGAGTAGGCAATTCAGGTTGCACATCCTCATCATCGCAAGAAGGGGGAGGAAGAAGGGAAAACTCCTTCCGGAGATTTGAAAAAGATGCTAAAACTGATGCACCTGCAACAGTTGAGGGATCTCCACTTGCCTCAAAGTGAAGACCATTCATAGAACTACTATGCTCTAGTAGGCTCACTGCAGGAGGCAAACTATCAGACGCTAAATTATCTCTAGAAAGTTGTTGATATATCTGTTTTAATTTGTTAAGGAAATTCTTCTGATATAATTTAGCAAGTAAATTTATTTACTCTACAAGTAGTTTAGAAATATTGAAATATACCTGTATAAACCTCAACAATAAACACCATAAAAAATGACAAGGATACATAAGCATGTTTACCAGATGGACTGAAAACCACTTCATCACCTCCATTGAGAGGCAAGGAGGTATGCTTAGGGCAAACTTTACCATTTACTTTAACAATCCCTTTTCCACCCGTGACTGTAAGTAAAGTGCCCGATGGACTTCCTTCCTAAGAACCATAACAGAACAAGGGAATTAGCATGGCAAGCAGTCAAGCACTTTCATTAATCAATAACAAATTTGCATAGTAAACATACCTCTGACTCTATCCGCCTTAAATTACACAAAGTTTTACTGATGGACGCATCACCTATCGACAAGTCACATTGACGACCTTGACCAACAGTAAATACAGGACGTTGCATAACGACATGGGGATTCTGAAGTAAAAAATAAAAAAAATCAAGCACTGTTTAATAAGGGTATATAAAGGCCACCACATCTAATTTCAAATGACTGTTGGTAAAAGCAATCAGAAGAGCATAAATTAAGATGAGGGCATTAATGTGAAGCAAGGAATGCTAATATGTCGGTGGGGGAGGATTATTTTATCAATCTTCACCACATTACAAGGCACACCATGCCTAGTTTATTAATTTTGGGCACATGTCATACAGTCCATAAATCTTCATGTTCCATCTAAACTTTACCGAATATCTTAATCACTGGTAACTGGTTTTGCTAGAAAAATTACAAATGCTAAAGACCCTGGGGGTCTGGGTATTCATTACCATATCCTATCTTGTACTCCCTCTGTTTTCAAATATTTGACGTTTGACTTTTTGGCACACGATTCTAAGAGCTTTGACTACATACTTAAAATTATTATTTTTTAAATTTTCCTTTTCTGAATAAAAATATTAATCTTATACTTTAATTCACAAAAAGAAAATTTTAAAAATATTAATTTTAGCTATGTGGTCAATGCACCTAAAGATGTGTGCACAAAAGTCAAACGTCAAATATTTGAAAACAGAGGGAGTATAATATTCATTTTCTAGCATGCATCACTTATAAGTTGTAAAATGCCAATTTTTAGAGTTGTTCAAGACTTTCCCAGCCTATAAAGCGATACTACTATTTTCCATAATCTGAAAAACAAATCACAGAGACTACACTGTTGTTCCAATGAAAGCCTTTCATCGACTAATCCATGTGATGCACCAACTCGTGCGCATGAAGTACTAAAATACCATTTACGGCACTCAGCTAATGACGAAATTAGAACAAACTTAATAATAGTTCCATGATGATGGGAATTCTCCAATTACTAATACATTCAAGTTCGGGGGAACTTACAAACCCAGCAGGATTACATTATATACTATAAATATCAACAAACAATGATCTATTCGTTGTCCATTCTAGAACTAACATCCCGATTGGGCTTGGCTCATCATGCTTGTAGTTTATAATTTTCCTTTTACTTAACAAATTGTTCAACTCCAAGAAAGAAAGACTTCAGAGTTCAGTCCATTTCTGTGCTTCCTGTTCCCACGGCAGACGTATGCTAAATTGAAGCTGGGTTTAATTTCACTCCAAGCGCCTGAAAACTAAATTTGAATTTTGGAAGCAGCAAATCGTAGGCAGATACTTAAAATGAAGTTTAAAGGCTGGCTCCCTCTTATTAAAAGGGCAAACTTCAGTCTTCATGCGAAAAGCCTTAAATAGTCTTCCCTCTATAACTAAAATAAAAGGGGGGGATAGATCCTTTATAACCCGGCATCAACGAAATAGTGTGAATAGTTAAGTGTAGCTACTGCTTATAAATTGTATTAATTGAATACACAAAACAAAAATGAAAAAGATATAAAATTGCAGCTTAAAGCAGCTAAAGGATAGGAGATCCGTACTTACTAGCAACTACATTTCTAAATCTATAGTTACATCCCTAATTCATACAATTGTCATACTAATCACAAACTTCTAAATCCTTCTATTGTAGCTCAAACACAATAATTATTACTTCTGGCTCAACAAAGATTGCTAAGTAGATATCTAAACAAAACAAACATTTTGTCCAATAGAGGGAAAACAATAAAGATGCTTACTTGAGAACACTGAGATAGGAGTTTTCCCCATGCAACTCCAACATTTGATTTAAGCTGTCTTTTCTTTCCTCGATTCAAAGCCGGACCATTAAGTTTATTCTTCTCATCATCAATCAGAGAACCACCTGTAATACAAAAAAGAGCAAAACAAATTAAACAGGGATCGTAAAATTGAAAATTAGAATTAAATCAATATATTCATAAAAGTTAAACGTCTTAAAAACCTAAAATCCGACTAAATTTAAATCTACATCACAAAAAAAATTTCAAAAACACTTTATTTAAAAATTTAACACTGAAATTAATCTCACAACTCAATTGGGAAAAAAAAACCTTCCTGAAACCAAGAAACGTGAAATTTTTCACAGAACTCGAACCAATATCATAATTTTTTTTTTAATATTCACTTTTTTAACACAGCCAAAAAGTAAGCTAATTAGCTAAAATATATCTAAACACTAATCAACATCCCAACTTAATAAAAACCAAAGACTTTTTAAAACTAGAAACATAGAATGCAACAATAAACTCAAATCAACCATCCCAATACGATATAAATCCTAACTTTAGTGAAACAGAAAACCCAAAATTCAACACTTCAAAATCAAGCAAATAAATTCAATATAAATTCAAACTTTACTGAAACAAGAAACCCAAACCTCAACACTAAACCCAATCAACCAACCAATTCAATTAAAATTCAAACTTTTTTAAAACAAGAAACCTAAAATGCAACACTAAACACAAATTAACCATCTCAGTTCAGGAAAAAGTCGAACTTCATTGAAACAAGAAACCTTATATTTCACAGTAAAAACTCAAATCAAACATTACATGCAATAAAAATTCAATCTTTATTGAAACAAGAAACCTAGAATTCATCACTAAACTCAAATCAACCATCACGACTGGATAAAAATTAAAAACTTTATTTAAACAAGAAACGTAAACACTAAAATGCAACACTAAACTCAAATCCGCCATCAAAATCCTATTATCTTTAGCTTCTAAAAACAAATATTCGAAAATTAACTAAAATCACATCACAATTCACAGAGAAAGTCAAACTTCAATCACTAAACCTAAAAAGGTCAAACTTGTCGAAACCTCACCTTCAAGTCTGGCATCAGTGGATTCATCTCGCACCGCCTCAACCGTCTCCTTCCGATCCGCCGCTGCCTTCTCTTCTCTCGACTCCCCTCCCGACTCCTTCGCCGGTGCTAGGGTTTTCTCCGCCGCCGGCCGATTCTCGTTCGTCGACGACGACGTCTCCACCGCCTGCACACAAAAAAACACAATTCACACACAATCAAACCCCAATCCACACACAATTCGACCGAATCGCGCGAAGAAAAAAGCCGCCGAAAAAGTCGGCGAAAAGGCGGCACCTTTGATCGCTTCCCGGTGGGGAGAGACGACGACGAGGGGGATGAGAGCGGGCGCTTCGACGACGACGAGCCGCGCCGTGTTTCGACCATGGTTACACGGAGACGATGATAGATAGATACAAGATGGGTGTATGTATAGGTGGGGAAGATAGATGGGGTGAAATGCAATGAAATGATTACAGGGAGAGATGAGTTGACACAACAAAACTTCTCTTGTTTCTGGTTGTTTGTTGCCCCCACCTTTATATATTCCTTTTAACATTTGAATTTTTTTTGTTATATTGTGAAATATAATTCGGATGGGATCGGATCTGATCGAATTTTATATAAATTTCTTAAAAATTAAATTTGTTTACAAAGGGATGATATATAATTATAATATTTTAAAATAAAAATGTATTTGAAAATTTAAATTATCAAACTGACAGTTATTAGAATGTTAAAATACTCAAATTTAATGTGTTCAAGTGGTCTCTTGTATGACATATATTAGAATATTATTGTCACAAATACTAAGCGGTATTTATATCTTGATACGAAGATATATTCAAAAGATATTTAAATTAAATGGTATATTATATATTTTAATATTTTTTATGGAAGATTGTGAATTTAAAATATATTGATTCTTTTATTATGATTGATTATAAATATTATTCTATAAAAATTTATCATAAAAAAATTTGGAAGAAGCTTTATAGTGAATCATAGAAAATGCATGCATCTACAACATGTGTGCTTATAGATACATTAAAAGTGTGAACAAGATAGTGAGAAAAGGGTTGGATGATTGATCTAATTATGAGAGTAGATAGAATGATTGTTTAGTGCAACGCTCATTTTGTAGCACTTTTTATTTTCTCATTCTAAATTATTTTACAAAATTAATTTATATTTATATGATATTTTTTCTTTATTCTAACAAATATAACTTATAATCTTGTAAATGAATATTTTCAGGATGAGCGGGATCGAATTCAGTACCTGAAACGACAAAGAATAAATTCTTGACCGTTTGAATTATCCAACCGTTCTCAATTCCCTTTGATTTTATTTGAAGGGAAGGCCGAGATGCCAAATCTGATGCATCTTGTTTGGTGCATGTTGTGTGGACTGAAATTACTGTGGTCAGAGGAGGATACAGTGAGGGTAGGAGATGCCTAGAAATGGAAAGAAAAGGTTACATCGATGAAATCTAGTGAATGCATGCGTGGACAACTCATCAACTTCAAAATTGGATCCAGTTAGATCATCATGTTTTCATGTTTTTCAATGCTTAACACTGTAGTACTATTAATGACATTAAAATACTGAGCCATAGGTATCTCAAATAATCTTTTATGAAATTATTTTTAAGATAATTTTATTGATGAAATCGATATGACGGATCTGTGTCTAATAGTTGGATATCTGATAAAAATATGTTAGCTAATTTTTCTTTTTGAGTATGTAGTATTTTTTTTAGAATATTTTTCGGAATAGATGGGTTAGGTTTAACTTTTTTAAATTTAATTATTTCAAAAAAAATTTATAAATTAGACCGGAAAAGAAAGTACATGAAAATCACTATTTTAGTAGAAACTTCAAATCATATATGTCAGCGACTGTTTATCCAACCCACAGTTCGTGATTCATCCAACAGCGTTAAAATAGCGTTGGACGAGGTCCGATCAGCGTTTTTTTTCCGCCGGACTGAAAAAACCTATCCAGTTGTAGAAAAGCGCGGGACATATTAAACTTTTGTTTTAATCTTTGACCATTAGACATGCATCCAACGGCCAGTAAACTGATTGTTGGTTAACAGCTCCTGGCATACGTATGCCAGGAACATGGACCCTTCATAATAATGTCTTTTGTAATGTTATAATTGCAAAACAAATAGAATCACATCAGTTTATGTTTAAAAACCACATTATTTGGATATAAATTTTTCATCCTTCTCATTTCTTTATTAAAAAAAATATTTCCCTTCTTTTCATTTCTTTACGGAACACAGAGAAAAACAGGAAAAATCTCTGCAAGAGCAGTGATGCATTCAGTTCTAATGAGTAATTGATAATTATTAAGCAACTGGAGCAGGTGGTTTTGAATCATACTAATCCACACATAAACGTGGATTAGTGTGAAATGCAGTGACTGAGATTAGATAAAGAAAGCAATTAATTATATACAGTCAGCTGTTGAGTTTGAAAAAACAAATGGAGTGTCACATGCACCACAGAAAGTGGAGAAGGAATCAACAAGATGGATTATGCATGTTTTTAGTTAGCATAATAGTATAGTACATTTTCAATCATTGCTTGCTTCTGTTCCTTAAATCTTGGTCTTTCACATCACACTACAGAAACCAACATATTTTTAGGGAAGAGTAACATGAAGTCAGACCATGAATATTCATTTGGACCGATTCGATTCTCGCTCGTCTCGATAATTAAATTTGCGAACTCTTCGAATTTTCACGAACAACTCAAGTCAAACTCGACTCAAATTATCACGAACTTGGTTCTTAACGAACTCAAGTTTGGATGACAAAAAGTGTTTGTTTACCTTAATGATCAAAAACGACTCGTTTAGCAAAACTAAAACTCGATAAGCAAATATTTGACTCGATTCGTTTACAACCCCATTAAAAGAAAATAATATATACATATTTGTGCCAGGACTGGAAATGGAAAAGAAAATAAAATGAGTATATGTAATTAATTTGACAAGATTATTCATTTTTCAGAGTTATCATGTATCAGGCTAACATCATTTTGCGAGTTATTTACACTACTAATATTTGTCTGCAGGAACTAATCAGCTTAAAAAAAAAATCTGGACATCGAAACAAAGGCTAGATAAACCTTGACATCTTATTCCACATATATAAAGAGTTAACATTATGTAATTACATATACATATCTAGCTCTAGGAAACAACCTCTCTTACTGGCACAAAACAGAACTCAATGATCTGCTTGGCTATAAATAATACAGACATATTCTACCTCATGAAGTTGAAATTGACATGGATGACGTAGCGCATCCTTATCTGATCTGCATTATAGACGATATATTCGTTGTACAACAAGGAAGCCTGAAAAAGAAACTAAATTCTGTTTAATATCTATAATTATTATACTTGGAAGTTAACACGGGTACAAATCATTGGTATTAGGGGTAGAACCTGCACATCTGAATGTTGCTTTGGCTTTCCTAGTGGAACAACAACGCCATCCTCAAGTGTCTCTGCCTCTGAAAGATCCGGGGCAGTTTTACCAACTCCTTTAGTGCTGCGTTAGAATATCAGATATGAAACAAAAATAGTAGCAAAAGAAATCTCTCAATGCTCATGTATGTGTGCTTTTCAGAGTTGTTCCCGTGATTATTTGGATTACACAATATCAGGTGGACAAGCATACTCTACACTTAGCATTTCAGATCAGGTACATATAAAACATTAAGAAGGACAAAAATTAACCAAAACTCGATATGCTCTATGGAATCGTTGATATTGCAAAAGAAATTAGGCCGCGAAAATGTATGCTGTGTAGAGAGATGGAAAGAAGATTAGCAATCTTGACTTAAAGAGAGAACCTTAGCTTTCCAACTGGCAATTTGTCTGCGTCGTATTTTGCATTCAGTAGCTCAGCCATGTCACCCAGTGCAACCTACAAAATAAGATGGCAAGACAATAAATCTACAAGAAAGCCATTGTTTCACATAACAAGATTATCTGTCGGTCACAATTAGAACCTTTTCCAACAAAGGAGTATATGTGATATAAACACAAGATAAGAGTCATGTTTATACAATCTTTATGTGTTGTAAGAAGCTAATATAGGACTTTAGATTTTGTATAATATCCATAGAGTGCTTTGGAAAAAGCAACATTTGTGAATTATGATGTACTTATTACATATTAGGAGTTTTGGAGGTGTAATATATTTCTCTCTACTAGATCTTTAAGAGTAAATGACAACTAAATGGCCTGTTAATTGGTCATTCCTCAACACGGCTCATTCTTTTAAAGTTTAAGATATTTCTTAAAGGCCTTTTATTATCACTACTTGACATGGCTAGGACATTTATAAATTTAAAGGAGCACCTCACATAGAAGCAGCACTCCAGATGTCGCTGTAGGGGTTGAGCAGCAATAATTTGCACTTTTAGAGAACATGTCAGCAAAATAGACACCCTTCCCAAACATGTATCCAGTGACAGGTGCTTCAGGAGGGGCAATACGCAGACCTAGTGTTTAATGTGGGGAAGGTTGAAGTGAGGAAATCTGCACTCAATAAGAAATGAATAACTGGAAAAGGAGATAGGAATACCTTGTTTCAGTATTCCAGTCCAGTTTGTAAGCCGAGAACCATGCCACAATAGCATTCTATTTTTCGTCCCAGAGAACTGCTTAGAAAAGAAGAGGAAGCCAATATCTTAAACAATAATCAGAATAACACTACAATTGCAAGCAACAGAATATGAATCCACAGAAGCAAGAAATGCCACAAACATAAGTATGTACTCCATTACCTTCTTGAATCGCTCAGCTTCACCCTCCCTCGAGACGCGAAATATTTGGACAATATCCACTGTATAATTCGAATGCGTCTTTGCATGAGTGTTCTTCATATACTTGGAAACCTGTATGACACCAAAACTCTAAAGCAACTATACAAGAAAAACTGATTCAGGACTAAAAAATTTATTTACTTTGAACTGATTAAGAAAGAATTAGAAAGCACATTCCTAACTTATTCTTATAACAAAACATATTTGAAAATTTCTGCATGACAAGATAACAGAAGTAACTCTTACTATGGAGAACTCCTTGGAATCAACATCAAGTGGCAGCAGTTCACAATTGAGGCGTTGATACGAAGAATACAAAGGATCTTCCTATTATATAAGCAAGTGCAGATTGTTAAACATGATATTGTTGTTGTAAGTCACTTTAAACAAGGGCTGGTACCCTAAGTATATAGCTGTTATTCTGCTGATGCAAAGACAATGTGTTCAAGAAAAAAAAAAGCCGAAAGCGACCATAACCGTAAAATAAATAATATAGCGACCATAACCGTAAAATAAATAATATAGCGACCATAACCGTAAAATAAATGATATATCGTTATCAAGAGGGGAAAAACAACACCTGCATTCCCATGTCTTCCTCCAACAACTTTGTTGCTACCACAATCTCACCTAGGGCTTCAACCTATCTTGTAAGAAGTAATCAAACATTTAATTGGACACGTGACAATTCTTTCTGCAATATAGCATCTGATCAAGAGAGAAAAGAAAGAACTACCATTTCCAATTTGTGTTTTAACTTCTGAGGACTGTCGATGACAAACTCACCTGTGAACATAGTTTATCAGTGTCAACAAGTTTATAGACTAAATTGTTTGCTATCTGTATAACCCACAATTATGAATGTTCACGATAAACATCTATTGTTAACTTGTTATAAGCTTTTGAAGAAGATTTGGTTAATCTAAATGTACAAGTCCATGTTTATCTAAATGTGCCCAAACTAGTAATAAGAAAGTGTAGAAGTGAGGAAAGGAGAAACTCACGCATCTTTCTGAAACCAAAATCGTGAGGAATCACTGTGTAAAATTCTCTGCAGCAAAAAGTCACTGGAAATATTAACATTGGCCAAGAATTGTGAGAAATCATCAATAGGAGGTTCAGGAGAGAAGCAGATAAAGATTAGATATATATTCATGATATATGTTTGACTCTCTGAAGCGTTTGTGCGTGTGCGTAGCAAGATACGTTTTAGTAAAAGAATTGTTGATCAGAGAAATCATATTCTGGTGAATGATTCTTACCCACTTAGCTGCTCGAGTTTTTTCCTATCTGATTGGCCAATCACGTCAGCAATTTTCCTCAACACCTTATAGCCCTGGGGAAAAAATGGACAATTTAGTGAGTGTGCATTTCCCATAGACATACATTATAATCTATTTCATGAAAAAGAGAATTAATTGTTAGGGCGGGCTGGCAGCCATGAGTAACTTTACTTTGTGGAATTTATTCTTAACAGAATTAAATTAAATGTTCCGATATATCAAAACCAAAAGTAACAAATTAAATGCCGTCAGGAACTAAACTTGGCATAATAACAAAAAATATACAGCCTAACCTAAATGTTGTAGCTAGTAATAAGCTACATTGCATATGAAAGTGTCTTAATGATCTGCTACCATGATATACTTGAGGTGTATGTGGCTCTTAAAGTAACTATAGATTGTTCATATTTTTGCAGATTACTATTAAATTTTATCCTAAAAGATATTTGGATAAGATATTGCATAAAAACCATCAAAAAGATACATCATAAGAAAAACGCATCATAGAAAGGCTACCTCAGAAATCGTTGACCTGCTTAGCTTACCAAGTGGCAACTTTTCAGCATTGTATCCTACAATGGCATAAATGGATGGTTTTGACTTTTGAAAACAGTGCAAGTAAATTAATCAGTACAATAAATCATACTAAAAAAAATAATAAACAATGTAAATATCATAAGATGATTAGCATATGATATTTTACAATTCAGACATTCAACAGGGTGACAGCTCATAGAATTTGTAATTTGTAATAATTGCAATGTCTGCACAAATAATAACCTGATACGCTTGCAATGATGTGAAGTAGTAATAGAAAGAGCCAAACCTATTTCGATCATCTGTTGCTTCATCATGCTGACATTACATATAAGAGATATGAACTTCGCTACACGGACTTCCAACTTAGTTTCTCGAGGTTGAATGTCAGTTAAAGACGTAGGCTTTGCTTGTACCTGATAATAATTGCCCATCACTTTTTGAGTATTTAGAGTCAAATATAAAGGGAAAGTTTTCCAAAATAATGAAAAGGTAAGAAACTCTAGCATACATGACCATTGAACACCAACTTCATAATGCAAGAGAATTAAGAAAAAGCAGTCAAATTTAATAGTAACCGAAAAGTGAGAACCATAATTTTTTTATTCATCATCTTATGAGGATGTGCATACCTAATACCTCCTAAATCCTAATAATTTCATCAAATCATATAAACGTGACATGAACTGAACCAATATACAAACACTGATATTAGGTACCTCAAATGTAGAGATACTAATCAAGCAATTATACATAAAAGTAAAAGAAACTCACATCTGTTTGGTTGTCTGTTTCAGTGTAATCCATTTCCAGCCATCTGTAGCACTTCGGGTAAGGAACAAAGTCTTTACGGCTGGACCACTGATTCTTAGTCTTGGCAAAGAACTTTAATTCGAACTCCTTGATAGCACAGTCCAGTGATGTATAAGGACCATGTAATTTATCTTGACCCTTAATACCAACTCTTCCCCATCTATTGTAAACCATGTACCTTACACCATCATCAGATTCTGCAATTGGTTCGGAAGAGCAAAGTAAGATTAAAAAGGCAATAGTAGAATCTGAGATATATTAGCATGGATGTTGATGATTCTTGTTAAGGAGGTAAAAATTTAGTAAGCCAAGAATGCAATAAGTTCTTTACGGAAGGAATTCCAGAAAGCAGCTTAAGCTTGTCAGTTTATTGTCCCCGCCAAAAAAACATATCCTAATTTCTCAAATTCTCCATAAGTGACTTGATTATCATCTGAAAATATAGCAGGATATTCTTAAGAAAACTAGAGATAAAAAAGTATAGAAGCAGGGAGTGACCTAGAAGTTGAAGAACATAGAACTTGTTGTTGTTATCTCCCACATTTGTCTGGTTCAACATTGCATCATAAATTTCATCTCCCTACATACATGGAAAAAGCATTAGAAAGAAAATACTCATATGTAACATGGAAATTCAAATTAAAGTTTAGTATGTGTTAATTAGATTCTTAATCCTCAAGCAGAATTGTAAACCAAATGACATGTACTGCAGCTATGCCACTCACTCGTTGGAATACATGGTACTGTGACTTAATCTCATCTGCTAGCCATTGATCCAGTACTGCTGCACCTTTCTTTGTAGCTGTTACCAGCTTTTCCTTCTTGTTATCATCAACATACTTATTTTCTTCACCTATATTTTACCAAAACCAATGAGATACATACACATACCACAACATGTAAGCAGCATGTCACTTGGAAACAGGGTCTGGTCAGGAACCTTCTGTTCTTTGTAAGAATCTTCATATTCTAAATTTCATTTAAAGATCTTTGATTTCTTTTTTTTGAAAACTTCAAAATGGAATCAACAGGCAAAAGGCACTATATATGGGAGGAAAAAATATTGTGATAACATAAAAGACATTACACTAAACATAGACACAACAAATATATATTGTCTAATATATAGACGCAAGAAATATATATTGTCAGGCATCGATTACCGTCAAATGTAATGTGCTCTGAATTGTTAGCAACAAAAAGCCTATCAATGAGCTCTTTCTTTGACCCAGTCGCAGAAATTCCTCGAGCAGTGGCTTCTTGCCGCAATTGTTTAACTGTCATGCTTGGATACTTGCTATTATCAACATAATTCTTTTCTTCGCCTGAATTCCACCAAAAAAATAAATTACCAAACTTTCAAGATTCCAAAAAGGCCTGATATTTATTTATAAAAAGTTCGAAATCAACAAGCAAAAAATACATATTATGTAGAACACAAACAAAAAGAAACAGAAATCTAAGAACCTCAGAAATAGCACAGTACACTAATAATTATAAGTTTGCATTTGAACAGACTCCACACTCACACCCACACACAGACAAGCTCGAATGTAAACTATATCATAAATTAAATACCAAACCCACAGTATGTCTTTCCCAGGTTCTGGGGTCTGCCAATCTGGTGGGAGATCTTTCCTTTGAAAATATTATTTTTTAATGTTTTATCTTAAGATTTTAAATTGTTTTGAGAAGGTTCAAAATATCATCAACCAGCCTCGCTGTCTCCGTCATGCACATGCATGAGGATAAGCGATGCACACACTATTCAGGGGGGGCACAAAATTTAAATTTCATTAATAAATAATTACTACTTAATTTTAGGGCCTCATCAATACATGACTAAATAAACTGGCATACATGATACATCCTGCTCCTCTGCTTCCTCTATGACTCTATTTTATTTTTTTCGTTTCCGAATCATATCTGTACTAGTTAAGTATTGTTCAAATCATTTATTTATCGTATAAAGCCATCTAAATCAGCTAAAAGAGAACTAAACAAAAAAATGTTAATACAACAAAACATACATGGTTAATCATGGATTACCTACCATCAAGTAAATTTGGCTCTGGATTGTCAGCAACAGAAAGCCTATTAATGAGCTCTTTCTTTGTCCCGATTGCAGAAAGCTTTCGAGCAGTAGCTTCTTCACGTAATTGCTTTAAAGTCATGCTTGTGTACTTGCTCCCGTCAACAAACATCTTTTCTTCACCTGAACTCCACCAAACCAAACAAAATTATAAACATGCCAAACCAAACATAGAATGTATATAGGGGTGTAACTGAAGCAAGTAGAGCCAAACATTGTCAAGCTCGAGTTCGAATAAAAAGTTTGGGCTGGGGCTCAAGCGAGCCCTGAATTGCGAGCCCTAAATTTCAAACTCAAAGCTCTGCTTGGGAAATCAAACTGTATCTAAAAAATACTAACAAAAGCTCAAATATAATATATAACAAAAAATATGGTTATATGGTTACAGTTTCCATAAAGACAGACTGAGTACTTTGCCGCACACAAAAACTAGTAAAAATAATAAAATTCAAAAATTTAAGAACTCAAAAAGTTTTGATCTTTTTTCTTTACTTCTTGAGAAATTTCAAATTGGTATGAACAGGCAAATAAAACATTATGTGGGAGCATAAAAACAGTACACTACATTAGTACACTACACAAGCTTTGCATTTGAACACAATCTCTCTCTCTCTCAGTCTCTCTCCCCCTCCCTCCCCCTCCCCCCTCTCCCACTATCTCTGTCTCTCTCCTATATCTCTCTCTTTCTCTCTCTCTATCTCTCTCCCTCTCCCAATCTCTCTCTCACTCTCTCTCCTATATCTCTCTCCCTCTCCCACTCTCTCCCTATCTCTCTCGCTGACACACACAAGCAAGATTAAAATCAAAGATATCAAGAACATACCATCCAACCCAATGGGGTTTGAACTATCAGCACCACAAAGCCTCTCAGCGAGTTCTTTCTTCAACCCAATTGCAGAAACCCCTCTAGCAGCAGCTTCTTGCTGCAACTGCTTAACACTCATTTTTAAATACTTGTCAATGCCCTTCATTTCTTTAGGCCCATCAATGAAATCCCCACTTTCAGAACCTTCGTCTCTCAATCTTTTGTTACTTCTCATTGTTCTTGAATCACCGGACATTTCTTTGTGTAATTCAAGAATCTCTGCAAGTCAATGTGTGTGCGTGTTGGGTTTTTAAACAAGGGCTTGAATCAAGAGAAGTGTGTTGAAGAAGTTTTTTTTTTTTTTTTTAAAGTGTTGCAGAAGTTTTTTAATTGGAAAGACCGGCATAAAAGGACTTTCCTTTTAAAAAAACGGTTAACTTTATTTTCCCAGCATCTCCCTCATTTCTGTAAAATGTGCCTCCGTGCCTGTTTGGCCACTCAGAAAAAATACTTATTTTTTAAAAAACACTCTATCTATTTCTCAAATATTTTTTAATCACTTTTTACTTGTTTCTAACCACTATTTTATTTTTTCACTTTAATAAAGAAACACTTGCTTTAAACTCGCTCAAGCGGCCCTAGTATATTTTTACAAGTCAATCTATATCCAATCCATTCGGATTGTGAACAATCGGATCGGAAATTCAATCCACTAAAATCATGAAATATATTTTTGCACGCGAAGGATATATTAACTTTTCATAAAAAAAAAAATAAGTGATATTTTCTAGCTATATTAATTCATGAATTTTAACTTAACAAGTACAAAAAGGAATTAATACAATAATAAAGTAAAGTCTGCAGTTACATTTTATTAACAAAAATGTAATTATAAAATTTTGTTGGTTGTTTTTATAAAAACCTTCAACATAGAATGTATCAAGTGAATAGAAATATAATAAACAAATTATTTAATACTTCTGGGGTCTTAGAGGAAGCAAATTATGGTCTCCTCCATTTAAAAGGATTAAAATTAATATATATGTCCTAAAAACGGAAAAAGGTGATTGGAAGGTGTTACACGCGGAATAAACTTCACAGTCAAGTGGAAAAATTTAGCTCCCGTATTTACTCTGTATGTAATTTATTAATATAATATATTATAAAACAATATAATATATTATATTATAATACAATACGATATAAAATATATACGTAATATAGCTAAGCATGGATTGTTAACTGATCGGATTTGACCATATTTATATCCATTCTTTATCGGATCAGATTATTATCGAATCATTTCTTTTTAATAAATGTCCATATCCATTTATTCACCCACGGATCGGATCGGATATCAAATCCATTTACAGCCTATCCATACACAATTAGCCAACTGTATATCCGTAATACCGCTCAAACAATTTTCGTATAATATTATTATGCTCCTTTTTATAATAAACTACATTTTTCATCTTTGTGATAATTTTCAATTATATAAAGGTGGTGTTTGGCCACAGCTTAAAAGCTGGCTTCTGGGTTTATAAATTAGAAGCACTTATTTCGTACGGTTTGTGTAATAAGTCAAGAACTACTTATAAAAAACTGAGAATGTTAGCTTTTGTTTCATGACTTCTGCTTCTTTCCCAAACGGGTTAATTATCTAATTGGTCACTGAAGTGGGTATAATGTATCAAGTTGGTCACTGAACTTAAAACGATATCAAGATGGTCACTGAAGTGACCATAAATATCAAACAAGTATCTTCAAATATGAATTCAAGCAATAAAATTATTATTTGTAAAGTTTTACACATTATTTTTGAATGTTACCAAAACCAAGTAAAAGGTTATGCCTTTTAATATTTATGATAATATATTTAGATTTTATCAAGTTTATTTATTATTTATTTTAAAATAAAACAAAGAAAATAACTATATAATAAAATATAAATAATAAATAAACTTGATAGAATATAAATATATTATTTTAAATATTAGAAATCATAACCTTATAGTTGGTTGTGGTAACATTTAAAAATAATGTGTAAAACTTTATAAATAATTTTTTATTACTTGAATTCATATTTCAAGATACTTGTTTGATATTTATGGCCACTTCAGTGACCATTTTGATATCGTTTTAAGTTCAGTGACTAACTTGATACATTAAGCCCACTTCAGTGACCAACTTGATAATTAACCCTTTCCCAAACACTTGAAGTCTTGAATCACTTATAAGTCTTAACTTATTTCTAATTTTTATTTCACTTCTTTATTTTAAGCAGAAATCACTTATTTTAAGTTAAGCCAAACGGCATCAAAGTAAATTTATTCATATAAGCATCTCTCTCGTTAAAACAAAACTTTTTCGTTCCTGGTCCGTTGTCCTAATAGATAAAAAAAAAAAAGGTTCATAAATGGCTGCAGCTAACCACATACGTGAAAACCAGCCCAACCCACAATTGCAATAACACAAGTCCATACGGCCTATCCAGCTGGATCATCAGTCTTTGGATTCACGAAGCACAAAAAATTATATCCTGCCGTCCCCCTTCCATTTTTAACAATTTTACTCCCTTACCTTTAACTTGTTTTTTTAAAGCTTTTTGGAATAAAAATTTGAATATGAATTTTTATAAAAATAATTAATACAACTTATAAAGTCACATTATACAGAAATCTTAAAATACATGTCAAACACTCTCTCTAAAATATTAACAACCTGAAGGGTATTATGATGCATAACATTCTTAGCAATATATTCGATATTCTCTGTGATAGAATCGCAGTACTTATATCTACATCATCCGTATTATTTATTTCGATAAATTAGTCCAAAGATATTTGGTCTTTTGAAAGACTTAGACATACATCTTTTACTTTCATTATTGCACGTCCGTATTCTAATTTCACACTAATCTCCCTACTCGACTTAGCCATTAACATAACGACATTAGCAATTTTTATTTAGATTAATTAAATATTTATAATGTTATTCGGAAAAATTATTTTCAGATTTATTATATACTTTTAACTATTTTTCAGAAAAGAAAATACTAGAGCTAGTGCAGAAACATTCGAATCCTATCTGGTGTCGTACATTTTGTCGAGCTATATTCAACTTCATAATGATACACCTAATGTACGAATCACAATTTTATTTTCGAAAGATACATGATTGCATGGTGGAAGCTTGCTTGTAAATAGACACACTGACATGTCCTATATACACTGCTTAAAGAAAAAACCTTCAGATCAGGCATCATCAGAGTAAATTGCAACAGATAATTTGGGTGTTCGGCTCGACTTTTAAGTGAATTAAAGTATTTATAAATTAATTTTTGATGGATAAGTCATAATTTGAGAAGTTGAAAATTTTAGTGTTTCTAGAATTTATTTGTTTTCGATATTTGATTTTATAAAAATATATATGATCACTTCAAAAGATAATTTATAATAATTTATTATTGTATTAATAATTTTTATCCACTCTATCTAAACTGCGTGGTTGTTTGGGAAACAGAAGTGCTCTGGCTTCTATTTTTCTTAACCCGTTTGTGTAAATAAGCAGAAGCACTTTTAAGAAGCCGAGAATGCTAGATTCTCTCTCAGAGATTCAACTTATTTTCCATACACTTTATTAACTTATTTATCTCTCACTCTTAATCTACTTCTTTACTTTAAGTACGGAATCACTTTTTTTTTTAATTTTTCCAAACGGACCCTGCATACTTGCACAACAGCGTTGCGTAGTCCGGGAATGCGGATCCACTTCACAGTCTGACGACTTTACCTAACCACTGAAATATCTGGTTTTATTCTGATTTGAGATGGGCCAGCCCACCAGTTGTCACTGGATGCATCATGGGCCACTGAAATCGACTAAGCCACTGGACGACATTTTCTAAGCTAAAAACACTTTAGGCTATTTTGTTCTCTTCTCAGTGGGATAAGCACACACTGTTATCACAAAAATGAGTGCAAAATGCTGTCACACTTGATCAAATCTCCTATCTCCCTCTTAAATCGATTATAAAACCAGCAATGAGTGTTTGTAAAGTTGTGCACTTTGAACCTAATATCAAATGGTTTCAGAATGATTTTGATTAATTTATGTGAAGATAAAAGGGTCTTTCAAGTGCTTTATCCACTATCATGTGTTTGATTTGATATGAGGAAGAGAAATGCTAATTTTTAAGAATAAAATTTGATTGAAATAAATAAAAATTATATATTATTTTATTATTCAACAAGATTTCAGTTTAGGTTAACCGTCCCAACTCATCCAAGTACATCTTTTGTGTTACCAGCTACGGAGATAGTCGTGTAATTGCAACAGTCAGATAAAAGCCAAAAAGTTAGTGCACAACTTAGTGTTCTAAAAATCGGTTAACTCGACGGAATACACATCCGAGTACTCATTTTTAACTCTTGTTCGATCCAAATTTCGGATACTCGCATTCAAAAACGATTTCATGAGAAAT
This sequence comes from Daucus carota subsp. sativus, assembly GCF_001625215.2. Taxonomy (NCBI): domain Eukaryota; kingdom Viridiplantae; phylum Streptophyta; class Magnoliopsida; order Apiales; family Apiaceae; genus Daucus; species Daucus carota. The sequence goes on along the minus strand of NC_030383.2, from coordinate 60,984,684 downwards.
AAGTCAAAACTCGATTTGAGTCCGAGTACTCTAAGAGTCTGAGTCAAATTTGGATTTAATTTTTTCTGTAAAATAGAGATGATAACTAGAAATATACATATAGTTATTATTATGAGATAGTATCAAGAGGATGATATATACTTGAACTGTGAACTCAATTATTATTAATGTATTGTCAATAATATTATTTATTTAATAATGAATTATTGATGATATTAGATTGTTGTTATTAATTTATAAAATATTCTTATATATAAATAACAAAAAATTGTCATACTTAAATTTCAAGATTAAACACTTATAATTTTACACTAAAAATTTAATTGAAAATGAAAAAATTATTAAAATTCTAATACTCATTCCCAGTGCTCTCCGATTTCCAAGCACTATTCTTTTTAAAACAAAACTGAGTAAATCTTATGTTAGGTCCTATAAATTCACTATATAATCTGATATAGTGATCACAATCTGTAACACAGTAAGACAATATAAGAGATTGAAAGCAGTAAACTCTTATATTCACAAAGCTTGAATGGTTACAAAAACTCTCTCAGTGATTTATAATGTATCACTAAGAGCTGCTAGGGTTCTTAATAATATACTCGATAACTCAACTCATCTAGAGTAACCCTAATCTGTGTTTATATAGACACAGTTACAAAATCAATCTCTGATTTGATATCCTATAAATCTGCTATGAATTCTATCAATCAAAGATTGCTCCAGTTTTCTGTTTAGTTTCCATAGTCAGCAAATCACTCCTCCGCTTCTATCCTTCCTTGAAGTATATCCGCTTCTGAGCTCTTTCCACGTGTAAACTCTGTCGAGTCTTGACTATGTAAACTCTGATCAGACTTTAACAAACTCTGTCAGACTTTACTAAACTCTGATCAGCTTCCCGATTAAACTCTGATGATTCCTGTTCTAAAACAGACTTTAAGAATATTAGTAATCATCAATTATATCTAACAATCTCCCCCAACTTGTGCATAAATATGTTATGTGCAAGTTAACAGATAATTGATGATGTCAAAACATATAAGTCAAATGCAACAGAGTTTAACTAATTATAACAGAAAACTTTTAATACTTACAGATACTTTACTCCTTAGCTACATAGATGCCATTTGCTGTCTTTAGATACCCTCTGAGAAGTTCTTTTTCAGCTTCTTCAAGCACTGTAATCATTTGTCTCTTGATCTCTCTCAGCTCTGGATCTGAAACTCCAGTTTGATAAATTGCAGCTCTGAGATCATAAATCTTGTTCTTCTTCAAGTCTCTATCCAGCCTGATATTGTAAGCTTTATCAGACTCTTCATTAAATGCAAGGGTTCTGATTCCACCTATTGTTTCAATCTTTGCTGAATTTTTCTTCATCTCAACCAGCTGTCCTTTATGATTGAGGTATTTAGGAATAAAAGGTCCAGCATTTTTATTTCCTGTAATCCCCATCTTTCTTCTGATTTGATCCTTAAGCAGGTTGAAGATGTGTTGTCCTGACTTGTTTTTCACTTGAAATATGTGTGATACATATCTCAATTCCTCCCAGTGTTTAGCATAGAGATCTGCTTCAAGTACTCTAAACACTGTTCCATCAGACATGAAGTAGATAAGAATATTATCTCCTCTGTCATTCTTCACCAACTGGACTGAATCAAGTCTGTCCATTTTGTCTTGCAATACTCCAGTCTTAGGAGCACAGAGAGATGAGGGGTCATCTGGTCTTGATCCTATACTCTGATCAAATTTTTCATATTTGGATCCCAGCCCTCCTTTATCTCTTCCTGCCTTACGATGAGAGATTGGTTGAATTGAGCCCTTTTCAAAGCTTATCTCAGTCATCAGAGTAGGCTTTGCAAATCCAGCCAGTGGAGTAGTTGTTGGTTTAAACACAGCTTGAGCATTGTCAGAGGTTGTGTCTGTCTTTGCATCCTTATTAACTTGAGCTTTGTCAGAGGTTAATATTTCTTTTTGGGGTTCTGCAACATGAGCTTTGTCAGAGATTGCAGCTTCTGTCTTCTTTTCCTTTACAACTTGATCCTTGTCAGAGGTTGTATCTTTCTTCTTATCCCAGCCTTTCTCCAGATGTTCATCTACTTTGCTTTTACCCTTGGAGGTGTATTCATCTTCAGAGTATACCTTTTTGACTGGTAAACTCTGATCAGCAACAGTAGGTTCCTTTATCAATATTCCTTTCTCTTTTGGCTTGGTAGTTGACTTTGTAGGTTTTTGGATCTTTCCAGAGTTTATAGCTTCAACATGTTCCTTTTTCAGCTCAGCTTCCTCTGCAGCAATCAACTCCAAATCCAAATTGGCTTCTGGATTTTCTTGTTCAAAAACCAATCTAGCAAGCTCTTCATCAGTCATTGGTTTGTCTGATCCAGTCACTGGTCTGTGCTTTGATCCAGATGTGACATTATGTGTTGGACCAGACTTAGTACTTTGCTTAGATTGTTTCTGACTGTCAGAGTTTGGAACTCTTCCACCAGTCCTTGCTTGAAATCTCTTGTGCTTGGTGAAATCATCAATATCATCATCATCATCCTTCTTCTTTCTCTTCAGAGTTTGAGTAGTAGACTTGCATTTGACTTGAGCTACTCTCTCCCCCTTTTTGACATCATCCTCATCAGGAATCAGTATGGATGTGATCAGAGAAAGTGAAGATTGGATGGCTTCAAGCTGTTTGGACATCTTCTCTTGATTTGATTCAATCATGGTCATCCGTTTGTCCAGAGATTCATTGGCAGTTACCAGCTTCTGTACATTCTCTTTCAGAGGAAGCATGGTCCTTTTCTTTTCCAGCTCATTTGTCTCCTTGACTTTTGCTACCTCTGTTCTTAGACCATCTATTGATTTAGATGTCTGGGCATGAGCAGGATGAAATGTCTTCAGATAAAGAATTGTGCCTTTGAGGCTTGACATAACATCAGAGTTTGAAATTTTATTCTCTGCCATAGACAAAAATTCTTCAGCTTTAGGTGTCTCCAGAGAATGCTGATGACTAAGCCAGAGTTTATCCCATACTTCATTTTGGAGGATCAACTTGAAGATCCCTGGGAAGTGGCTCAGAGTCTGTGGTCAGAGTTTGTAGCCTGGCAGTATACTGGCTAGTAGACTCCCACTTTTGTTGAGTCAAAGGAACTCCATCATTTCCATCATTTTCAGAGGAACTATCATCATCCTCAGTATCAGCCTCAGAGTTTGCTTTGTCAGCATCAGGAACAGGATCAGCAACTTTCTCCACACTGTCTTGAGCAGATTTTCCTTTAGCTTCAGACTGTGATTTGATAGTCTCTTCACCAGTCTGAGCAAGAGATTGTAGAGCTTCCATAGCTACCCTGTCAGATTCATCAACTACATCAGACCTGTAGTTGTCTGGAGCTGTATCATGAACTATGGCACCTTCTGGAATTTTCATTGGAGAAGTAGGAATTTGAGTAGAAGGTCCATGATCAGATACTGGAGTATGAAGATCAGCCATATTTGCTCCAGCTTCAGATGTAACTGGTTCATCACACTTTATTTCCTCATCTACTTCAGAGGATGAAGTAGATGCTGTAGGAGATGTGAGAGGAACAGCTTGGATAGGAAGCACCATCAGAGCTTGAGAATGTTCAGCAACTGGAGTTGGTGGTGTTTGGTCTTCCTCAACTGTGAAGTCTGTAATTTCAGTAACTGGGACTTTTGCTCTTGCAGACTTTTGAGCCCTTTTCTTGAATCTGGCTGGCTTCTGAGGACTGGCTTGAACAGGTTCAGAGGCTGTTGTAGGAGTAGGTTCAGAGTTTAAGGCAAGTGCAGGTTCAAGATCATCATATTCATATGCTGCAACAAGTCTTCTTCTTTTCTTCTGCTTTTGAGGAGTAGCAGCTTCAGTGGTTTCTGGGATCTCAGAGTTTGGAGCATCAGAGTTTAAGTGAGCCTCAGAGTTTACTTGCTCATCAGTGTTTGTCGGCACTTCAGAGTTTGATTTCAGAACATGTGTAGCAACAGAGGTTCTTGTCCTTTTGGCAGTAGAGGGGGTTGCATCAGACTTTGCAGCCCTCTTGGACTTAGATGCAGAAGTTCTGGGTGCTTGTGGAGAGACTGGAGATTGTTGATTTGCTGGAGGCATGTTCAGTCTTTCCCTTATTTGTGCTGGAGCCTGGAATGGCCTGAGAACTGGCCTCTTTTCATCTTTAGAGATGAGATCTTTGAAAGCCCTTTTATGCAACTTAAAAGATCTGATCTCATCATCAAATTCTACCTCTCCAACAGATGCATTGAATAATAATTGGCAAAATCGAGAAAAATATACAACTTTACGATTTTCATTCATTCTTTCACCAATATTTCTAATAACTAATCTACCATAATCGAAATTAGTAGAATAGATCAGAGAATACCCAATTTGTAGCATGTCCATGGGTATTGCATCCCAGTTGGTAGATTTCTTCTGGAAAGCCCTGGTTATGCAATCAAAGAAGAAACTCCACTCCTTCCTGAGTCCAGGACGCTTCAATTGTCCCAGTTTGTCCAAAGAATCATAGTAGCCCAAGTCAGTCATCATAGTCCTTAGATTGGCATCGCCATTAGTGACATAAGCAGTGTCACGCTCTGATAGGTTGAATGCTTTCCTGACTGTGGCTGGAGTAACAAAATACTCCTCCCCTTCAAATGGAAACACAATTGATGGTGATCCATTTTCACCACCATTGTCGTACTTACCCGTCCTCCAAAAACTGATGATTTGGCTTCCTGATAGTCTGGCAGGAGCGGTAAGAGCTGTAGCAATAGCACTCTGGGCAAGAAATTGCTGCATGGGATGATAATCCCTTGGAGCTTCGGCAGTGTCAAGAATTGCTGTATAGTTATTGGGGACAAAGTCCACACCTGCATGGGTGAATGTAGTAGTTGCCATTATAACAGAGTTTGTGAGTAGAGAAAAGTGTTTGAGAAAATGTGTGTGAGAAAATTTGAATTTCAGAGAGAAGAGAGTAAGAGTTTGTGAAGAGAGTGTGTGTAGAGATTGAGTGTATAAGAGAATAATGAGCAATAAAATCTGATGTGATAAACCCTTCAGATTTTGTGTAGCTGTACACGCATGTCTCTTTGTTCACATGGACACCTGTCAGTTTTTAACTGGTGGACGAGAGTTAGTGGCATGGAGAAAAGAAAGTAATCATTATGAGCGCAGTAAAACAGTGCAGTTATAAATGCTGATTACACGTTCTCCTATTAAAATGTTTTTCATGTAAACCTACTAACAATACATCCGTTTGAAATACTCCCTTCATATTCTCTGAATATTTGTACTCCTGAAATGTACAAGATTTAAAAAATCAAGATTAAATCTCTCGAATTTTAAACTCTGAGATTTACATCAAAGAAAATAAAATTTCTAAGTACCTCAGAATAAAGACATGATTTTTTTTTAGAACATTCATCAGAAAATCAGAGTTTGTCATAAAATCTATAGCTCAATAATGTGCTTGTGAAATTATGTGTGTGATTGAACATATGAGATCAGAGACTAGGGAATTTCACAATTTCGTAATTATAAGGTAGGCAGGAATAATTTATTTAAACTCTCAAGACATAGACAATAGGCATACTCTGATGGAGAAATGTAAAATAAATTGACCCTTTTTTTTTTTTTTTTTCAAGGACGCTTTTCAGTGTAAATGAATCACGACCTTTAAATATTATTGTGCAACAGTATTTCTCCAGTAATCAGAGATTGTGACTGGTCACCATAGATTATAAAATCTTGGCACTTACTTAATACCAGTAAGTGTTTGGGTCTTCCCAGTCACTGTCATATAGACATCTAAGATCTCAAAGGAGTACCATGCTTTATTTACAGGGGTGTATATATCATCAGAGTTTATAATCACTGTCTAATTTACTGAGAGAAAATGCAAATTAGTCAGTCTCACTTATAATTAAGATGTGTGAAATAATAGAGTCTCAATGATATCAATATGCATATAGTGTTAAGTAGTAGCACAAAATTGAGATCAAGATTAAGGAACTGAACTGAGATTTATGATTACTAATTCATATCATGCTTCATAATATCTTCACAGGTTTGTTTTCTCAGAGAAATAAAAATGAAATCATTAAACAAGATTCAGAGTTTACAAACATCAGAGAATATCGTCAGAGAATGACGATCAGAGAATGTCATCAGAGTATAGCACACAGAGTATATCATCAGAGAATGTCGTCAGATTTTAACAATCAGAGTATGTCATGGCAAATTTGTGAGCAATACATATGGTAATTTGACAATTGAAATTTAAAAGATCTGACCAGTATGTTTACTCAGTTCCTGATATCATTCCTAGCTCATTCACCAGTCTAGTGAAGGTTGCTTCACTTAGTGGTTTGGTGAATATGTCTGCTAGCTGCTGTTCTGTGGGAACAAAATGAAGTTCAATGGTTCCTTCCTCCACATGCTCCCTTATAAAATGATATCTTATACTGATGTGCTTTGTCAGAGAATGTTGAACTGGATTTCCTGTCATAGCAATAGCACTTTGGTTATCACAATAAATAGGAATTTTAGAAAAGGCTAACCCATAGTCCAACAGTTGATTCTTCATCCAAAGAATCTGAGCACAGCAGCTGCCTGCAGCTATATACTCTGACTCTGCTGTTGATGTTGAAATAGACTTCTGCTTCTTGCTGTACCAAGAAACTAGTCTTCCACCTAGAAATTGACAACTCCCACTTGTGCTTTTTCTGTCAATTTTGCAACCTGCAAAATCTGCATCAGAGTATCCAATTAGACTAAAGTCTGATTCTCTAGGATACCATAATCCCAATGATGTGGTTCCCTTGAGATATCTGAATATTCTCTTTACTGCAATCAGATGAGGCTCTCTTGGATCTGCCTGAAATCTTGCACATAGACATGTGGCATACATGATGTCTGGTCTACTTGCAGTCAGATAAAGTAGAGATCCAATCATGCCTCTATAGTTTGTGATATCCACTGATGCACCAGTGTCTTTGTCTAGTTTGGTTGCTGTTGCCATAGGAGTAGTTGCAGCTGAACTGTCTTGCATACCAAATTTTTTCAAAAGATTTCTGGTATACTTGGCTTGATTTATAAAAATCCCATCTTCAGTCTGTTTAACTTGTAAACCCAGAAAATAACTGAGTTCCCCCATCATGCTCATTTGGTACCTAGACTGCATGAGCTTGGCAAATCTTTGACAGAGTTTAGCATTAGTGGAGCCAAAAATAATATCATCAACATAGATTTGAACTAAAAGCAGATCATTACCATGATTCAAATAAAATAGAGTTTTATCTATGGTACCTCTAGTAAATCCATTCTCAAGAAGAAATTGAGCCAGAGTTTCATACCATGCTCTTGGAGCCTGCTTTAGTCCATAAAGTGCCTTGTCCAATCTATAGACATAGTCTGGATGCTTTGGATCCACAAAGCCTGGAGGTTGTTCAACATATACCTCTTCATCCAGTTTCCCATTTAGAAAAGCACTTTTGACATCCATCTGAAATACCTTGAATTTCTTGTGAGCAGCATAGGCCAGAAAGATTCTGATTGCCTCCAATCTTGCAACTGGAGCAAATGTCTCATCATAATCAATACCTTCCTGTTGTGAATACCCTTTTGCCACAAGCCTTGCTTTATTCCTTGTAATGACACCCTCACTGTCAGTTTTGTTTCTGAACACCCATTTTGTACCAACTATAGATCTGTCTTTAGGTCTTGGTACTAGGGTCCATACTTTATTTCTCTCAAACTCATTCAGCTCTTCTTGCATTGCTTGTATCCAGTCAGCATCTTGAAGAGCTTCCTCCACCTTTTTAGGTTCTGTTTGTGACAGAAAGCAATGATGTAAACACTCATTTGCTGTAGCTGTCCTTGTTTGCACACCTGCTTCTGGATTTCCAATTATTAAATCAGGTGTGTGAGATTTTGTCCACTTCCTAGCATGTGGAAGTTGACCATTTTCATCATTGGATCCTCCCCCTTGATCCAAGCTCTCCTGATTCTGTTGATTATTCTCTGTAGCTCCCCCTAAGTTTGTGCTATCAGAGTTTGAATCAGTATTCTCTGATGAGTTTGAGTCAGCATTCTCTGATGAATCTTGGGTAGAGTCTGAAACATTCTGATGCTCCCCCTCAGCAAGTGCTTCATCATCATGAACTTGTAAATTTTCATCAGAGTTTGCTGTATCTTGTTCACAGTCAGAGTTTGGCTGTTCATCAGAGTTTATCGAATCAGAGAATATTTCTTCATTTTCAAAATGCAGTTTTTCATGATCATCCATATCTGTTAAGCCCATGATTTTCTTGTCATCAAATGACACATGTATGGATTCCATGATCACCTTGGTTCTTAGATTGTAGACTCTGAAGGCCTTTGTTATCAGAGGATAACCTACAAAGATGCCTTCATCAGCTTTTAAATCAAACTTGGTAAGCTGTTCTGGATGAGTCTTCAAGACAAAGCATTTGCATCCAAATATATGAAAATATTTCAGATTTGGTTTCTTTTTCTTCACCATCTCATATGGGGTCTTGCCATGCTTATTAATCAAGGTTGCATTTTGAGTGAAACAAGCTGTTTGAACAGCTTCTGCCCAGAAATAAGTAGGCAATTTAGCCTCATCAAGCATAGTTCTGGCAGCTTCAACAAGAGTCCTGTTTTTCCTTTCAACTACACCATTTTGCTGTGGTGTACCAGGTGCAGAGAATTGTTGCACTACACCTCTTTCTTTGCAGAACTCTTCCATTTTTGAATTTCTGAACTCAGTTCCATTATCACTTCTAATGATCTTCACTTTGTCTTCAGATCCATGGTCCAGTTGTGTTACATGATCCATCAGATGCAAGGCTGTTTCATCTTTAGAGTGAAGAAAATATACCCAAGTGTATCTGGTATACTCATCAACAATGACAAGAGCATATTTCTTCCTTGCAATGGATGGTACATTAACTGGTCCAAATAGATCAACATGTAGAAGATGATATGGTTTCTTTATTGAGAATTCAGTCTTACTTTTGAAGGATGTCTTTCTCTGCTTGGCCTTTTGACATGAATCACATAATCCATCAGATGTGAGTAGTGATTCAGGGAGTCCTCTCACAAGCTTTTTCTTTATAAGCTCATTTATAGAGTTGAAATTCAGATGTGAGAGCTTCTTATGCCACTTCCAACTTTCTTCTGCAGAGATCCTTGTAGACAAGCAGATTGCTTTTCCTTCAGAGTTTGTAGGCAAGTGGATTTCATAAATATTCCCATGTCTGTGAGCAATCACTGCCACTTTGCCTGTTGACTTGCTTACTATCTCACTGTGTTCTTCATAGAAATCAACATGATATCCTCTGTCACAGATTTGGCTGACAGAGAGTAAATTGTGTTTTAGCCCTTGAACAAGAGCTACATTTGATATGATGACATTTCCAAGATTGATGTTGCCATATCCCAGAGTCCTTCCTATGTTGCCATCTCCATAAGAAACACTTGGGCCAGCCTTCTCCACAAACTCTGACAGCAGGGCCTTATTTCCAGTCATGTGTCCTGAACATCCACTGTCTAAGACTAGAATATTCTTCCTGTTGCCCTGCAATTACAAAGACCACTAATTGTTAGTTTTAAGGACCCAGACTTGCTTGGATCCCTTGGCCTTATTAAGTTTGTTAGCTTTTGCAGCGGTATTATTATCAGAGTTTGAGCTAACAGACTTTGCAACAGAGTTTGTACTAGAAACAGATTTTGTACTTGCAGAGCTTTTATTAAACTTCTTCAAAGAAGGTTTCAATTGATAATAATCATAATACAAACTATGATATTCTTTGCAAGTATAAATAGAATGCCATAAACTACCACAATGAAAACATGGATCTTGTGGTTTATATCTAATACTACTTTTTCTAACTCCAGACTTTGTAGGTAAAGAGTTAATGTCCTTGTTCTTCCTGCAAAAATTAGCAAGATGATTAGTATTACCACAGTTATGGCATGTCTTCCTAGGTGCATTTGGAACAGGCATGTAGTTATTACTCTTGTCTATTCCAATCTTGCCATTTCTGTTTTTCCTAGGCTCCTTGTTTTTGTCATCAGACTTTACTTCTTTAAGCTTGTGTTTAAGCTGTTTCTGAGTCATCAGTCCTATGTTAACCTGTTTGGGCTTATCAGATTTTAAATTTTTGTTAATCTCTGATTTTGGTCTACTATGTTTAGACTTAGAGGATTCAACAACAAATTTGACAGGTTTAACCTTAGGTTTTTGAGTTTTAACAAACTCTGTTTTTGATGACTCAGCTTCAATGTTATCAGTGTAACCTAGTCCTTTCTTCCAGTTTCCACTACCTAAGATATCTTGAGTAGTTTTGCCTGAATTAGTCCATGTCTTTATGATCTCCCTTTCCTTAGCAAGTTCTGATTGAAGAGATGCATACCTCTTTAATAATTCATCTTTGACAATGACAGCATCATCTCTTTCTTTCTGAACTTCCAACATCTGAACTAGTTCTTTTTCTAGAAAATCATTCCTTTTCTTTACACTCAGAGTTTCAGATTTTAATCTTTCATTTTCTAAAGTCTGATCTCTAAAGCTGATATGTAAAGTTTTAAGAAACAATCTTAACTCAGTTATATCTTCAGTATCAAAGGCAAGAGTAGAATGAGGTACCTTAGCAGGAGATTCAGAGTTGTTGTCAGTGTTTGCCATCAGAGCATAATTGACTTCTTCTTCTGAATCAGATGTATCTGTCCAGTTTCCTTTCTTGGTGATAAAGGCTTTTTCCTTTTCCTTCTTGGCTTTCTTGCATTCAGATGCAAAGTGTCCCTTTTCACCACAGTTGAAACAGGTATACTTGTCAGCTTTTCCAGCTTTCCCTTCTTTGCCCTCATTCTTCTTAAAGTTCTTCTTGTCATAAACTCTGTCAGAGTTTCTGTCTTTCCTTGAGAAACTTTTGCCTTTGTTGAACTTTTTGTAGGCCAACTTCTTGAAGCTTTTCACCATCAATGCTGCTAACTGCATCATCTCATCATCACTTTCTTCAGAGTCTGAGGGAACATCAGAGTTTGAGTCATCAGAGTTTGATGACTCAATGTCAGACTTTGTGACATGAGCTTTTCCCTTGCTTTTAGCAGCTTCCTCTTGAGCTTTCAGAGCAACAGACTTTGATTTTCCTCCATGTCGTTTGCTCCTTTGCTCCATTTCAAGTTCATGAGTCTTTAGTCTTCCATAAACATCATCAAGAGACATTTCTCCAAGATCAAGATTGTCTCTTATTGTAGTGACTTTCAAATCCCATTTTTCAGGAAGAGCTAGAAGGAATTTGAGGTTTGAGTCTTCAAGATCATATTCCTTGTCCACCAGAGATAAGTCATTCAACAGTTTGACAAATCTGTCATACAGATCTGTCAGGGACTCACCAGATTTTGAGTCAAAGTGCTCATACTCCTGTGTAAGGATTGTTTTTCTGTTTTTCTTAATGGCCTGAGTTCCTTGACATCTGGTTTCCAGAGCATCCCAGATTTGTTTAGCAGTTTTGCATCCAATCACCCTATTTGACATTGCATTATCAAGGGCACTATGCAACAGATGCTTCACCTTTGCATCTTTACTGATAGATGAGATGTCCTCTGGAGTATAATCTTTCTTTTCTTTTGGAACCATCTTTTGAGGTTCATCTGCAATCCCAACAGAGAGCTTGGTGGGCATATGTGGTCCATCATAAATTCTGTCAAGGTATTCTGGATCAACAGAGTCTAAGAATATGATCATTCTTTCTTTCCAGACTGGATATTCAGATGCCTTAAGGATTGGAACTCTAAAGGATGAAGCTTGTGATTTTTCAGACATGATTGTGTTTAAGATCTCACTGTAGTAATCTTAACAGAGCTGGCTCTGATACCACTTGTTAGGTCCTATAAATTCACTATATAATCTGATATAGTGATCACAATCTGTAACACAGTAAGACAATATAAGAGATTGAAAGCAGTAAACTCTTATATTCACAAAGCTTGAATGGTTACAAAAACTCTCTCAGTGATTTATAATGTATCACTAAGAGCTGCTAGGGTTCTTAATAATATACTCGATAACTCAACTCATCTAGAGTAACCCTAATCTGTGTTTATATAGACACAGTTACAAAATCAATCTCTGATTTGATATCCTATAAATCTGCTATGAATTCTATCAATCAAAGATTGCTCCAGTTTTCTGTTTAGTTTCCATAGTCAGCAAATCACTCCTCCGCTTCTATCCTTCCTTGAAGTATATCCGCTTCTGAGCTCTTTCCACGTGTAAACTCTGTCGAGTCTTGACTATGTAAACTCTGATCAGACTTTAACAAACTCTGTCAGACTTTACTAAACTCTGATCAGCTTCCCGATTAAACTCTGATGATTCCTGTTCTAAAACAGACTTTAAGAATATTAGTAATCATCAATTATATCTAACATCTTATTTCTGATTTCTACGACCTTTGTGCACATGAATGAAACCAAATAGATTCTTATAATAAGTATTTTTTAATTTTTTACACAAACAGTAAAAATAAATTTTAAAGCCGAGCTTTTAAACTCAGGCCCAACATCCCATCGTATATAATTCACCGGACGGAAGCTAGTACAACACACTCGTAGAGTATATCTCTACTTGGAATAATGAATGGAGTAATAATTATCAAGAGCCATTTGGCTTGTTGGTGTCTTGTCCAAAAGGTCAGATTTTGTTTGCTTGTAAATCTTTCTCAACAGATAGCAATGATTCATATGGTGGAAACATTTTTCAGAGCATTTTAATCATCAATATCTTTATTCTAAAGACGGAGATTAGCTTTTCATCTTTACAACCATACTTGCTCATAATTACTGTTTGACCGTTCTTATTCTTATACTCCCTCCATCCTCATTTTAAGTGTTATGTTTGACTTTTGAATGGTCAAATTGATCAAATTTTGACTGAGATTTATATATATAATATAAATTTTAAAAGTAAAAAAATTATGTCATTATAAAATACATACAATATACTATAAAATATAATTTTTAGTTTTTTAAAATAATAACAAATTTGTTCTTTATGTTTGGTCAAAAATTGGTAAATTTGATCGTTGAAAGTCAAAACAGGACACTTAAAATGGGATGAAGGGAGTATCACAAGCCTTAAAAAAAGTGTTTTTCTTCCAAAAATTTCAATTCCAGATATGTTTATTTGAGATCTTTTTTATGATTTTAAATAAATTCGTTCTTAACATAGTATTAGAACTTAATTTTGACGAAGGTCTCAAACTCAATAATCCTTCATCCTTAATATTGTCACGAAATATTGCAATATAACATAAAATTCATATATAAATATGATAGTTTAAAATTTTACATGAACGGAGATTGACCGTTAAAGTTTGATTTGAATTTAACAAAATTTACGATCGTGTGTACGATATCGACAAAAATCATATTCTTCCATATATTAGGGCGATTGTTTTCCGAATTCATCTACTATGTTTAGACGATGCATTTTCGTGTGAAGACAAATGAACGGGGGCAATTTGAGCATTCCGAAACCGAAAAAGATGAAAACAATACAACCAAATAGATAAAAGTTATACTTTTCTCGGGTGAATTTCTTGCTAGTAGTCTCACTTCGATTTTTGTGACGAATATGTACCATTTACATAATACAAGCAAATACTTCTAATCATCCACCCACGCCTCTTCCCCTAGTCCTTCAAATTATTACTTCTATATTTAATTGTTTCTCTTACGATTTTTAAATTCGTTTTGTTGCTATCTTAGTTTCCCAAATTCCAAATCTGTTAATATTTTTTTACAATATTATAAACTCTGTCGCAGTTGATTTTTCACACAAAGTCAAGGTGTAAATAAATATGATTCCGTTTTGAAATATAGGTTGTTGAATTTTTTTGAAATACGGACTTTAGAATATACTCCCTCTGTTTTGAAATATAAGTCGTTTGACTTTTTTGCACGTATTTCCAAGTTCTTTGACCGCATGCTAAAAATCATTACTTTTGATATTTTTTTTTGAATAAAAATATATGATTGATATTATTATTCAGAAAATAAAAATTTTAAAAATAATAATTTTAAGCATGCGATCAAAAGACTTAAAAGTTAAAAGTACGTAAAAAAAGTTAAACGACCTATATTTGAAAACGGAGGGAGTATGTCACGAGTCACGACCTATATATCAAAATTAAAAACCTAACCCCATAACATTCGAAAAACAGCATTCAACTTAAAAAAATTTACCACTATTAAATTTACTCAAAAGTCAAAATTAAAGGTTAAAACAATATTGAGTAAAATTAGCGATCTTGAATACAAAACATTAAATCTATCCTGCCGCAAATAAATATATAGTCCCATCAGGGCCACGTGTCACAAAACTGACAATAGTTGGGGTTGACGTGGCATTCCCTCAAAGTTGTGTTGTCACATTCCTCTCACCTTCTTCGCCTCTTTATCTTTATTTCTTTATTAATTATGATCCTCCTTTATTTCTTTCAATAATTATTCATACAACATCCATCCTTAAATATATTGTCTGCCCACAACTATCTTTCTAGCTACCTCTCCCCCCCCCCTCTCTCCAACTCTCTCTCGAAATCTCTCCCAAAATCTCTCCTACTCCCCTGTCTCTCTCTCTATGGCAAAAACTCCAGCTGTGAATAATGATCCTGAAACCCTAAACTTCCAGGTATTTTTGTACACATATTCACTACAATTTATTCTGTAATGAATTTTTTGCCATGCATTTAAATAATTATTTGTGCGGTTTTATTTTGTGTGTGTAGACATGGGTTTTGAAGGTCTATATCCATTGTGAAGGCTGCAAGAAGAAAGTGAAGAAAGTTCTGCAGTCCATTGAAGGTACTAGCCGGTATATATGACGTTTGTTAAACTGACATGATTCGAACTCTCGACATCGGGTTTCGTTAAATGACATGATTTGAACTCTCGACGCGTTATATTTAATATTTTGAGTTGTAATTATGGATGACGTTTGTTAAACCGACATGATTTGAACTCTCGACACGAGGTTTCGTTGAATGACATGATTCGGACTCTCACTCTCGACATGTTATATTTAATATTTTGAGTTGTAATTATGGATGACACGTGTATTAATTATTTCTTGTAATTTTTTCAGGTGTTTACATGACGGTGGTTGATTCGGAGGAGCACAAAGTTACGGTCACCGGAAACGTGGACGGGCAGCAACTTATCAAGAAGCTTCTCAAGTCCGGCAAACAGGCTGAGCTTTTACCTCAAGTTTCACAACAGGTTGAGAAGAGCCCAAACAAGTCCAAGAAGAACAAGCCTCAGGGCCAGCCCAAACTTAATCCCGACAATAAGCCCAACAATTCAGGCGGAAAGCCCGAATCCCCGGGTCAAGAGGGCGCGAGTACCAAAAAAGAGACCCTAAACGGGTCGGGTCAGGACCCGGAGGAGAACCCCGAACCCGGAAATGCAGAGGAGGGTTTAGTGGAGAATGGGGTTGGTGGAAATGGTAATGGCGGTGGTAAGAAAAAGAAGAAAGGGCAGAATGGTAATAACACTGCAAATGCCGGAGGAAATGGAAACAATGGGGCAAGTAATGCCCTCGGTGGTGTTGGAGCTCCGAAGTCTGCACCGGGTATGATGAACCCGGTGCCCCAACCACCACCTATGGGCCCGATAAATATCGGGCCTCCAATCGAACAACTATATCCATATCCGATCAACCCGTACCCGGTTCAGCCACCGATGTACGGGTTGAGTTACAATACCACCTATCCTACTACTAGTTCATCCTACTATGCTCCTCCAATGTACGATTACACGTACTCGAGATCGTATCCATATCCGTACCACGCGCTCCCGTACCCGGACCAAGCCAAGCCATACACTCCCAATGGCTATGATCAAGAAGAAGATCAAAGTGCATGCTCCATAATGTGACACAAAGTGGTGTACTTAGTACTATATGATATAATGTATACTAGTAGTAGTATAAAAGATGGTGAAAAGCATGCATCAATGTGTTTTGTATGGGTTAGCTCATTAGTCTTTTGGTTGTAAGGTTTGTGTAATAGTGGTACTCTTTAATCACTCATGTTAAAGTGATCTGCTACCTAGTGGTACTCTTTTGAGTTTGAAATAGTGGTTCCTCTTGCGTAGCTATGTAGTTTTATTGGCTACTTTTTTCTTTATAAAAGTTGAATATCAGATCTTTAGGTGCAAGTCGAAATGAAATTATTGGAGTGTTTTGCCTTTTATATTTTTTTTCTAGCAAGAACTATGATGTCGGTTAAATATCCGTCGTAAATAGTCCAGTCGGAAGATTTCAACAGAGTAATATTTCAAATTTCGTCCCAACCTTTTTCCAAATAATATGACAGACAAATGATTTAATTTATTATAAATTGATCAGATTTTGAAATTTAAATGTCGAAATGAGCGTTTTTAGTTTTCTTGATAGGATAGTGGTGGATGCAACTTCTAAATTGATGATTTCTTTGTTTGGCCATTAGTAGTTGTTTTGATTCTTATAGTTGAAGTGAAGTAGATGAGCATGTGGTAGGGCCAAACCTACTTTTGTTAAGATTATGCAACATAGTTGCTGATTTTAAGTTGGGATTTTGTAGCTATGATGTTTGGGACTCGGGAGAGGTTGGATTGTTTAAAAGTTTGTTGTTGAATTGTGTGATAATGAATATGGTACCGCAAAGTGCAAACCCAACGCTCCAAGTCCAAGCCTCAACCAACTTTCACCTCGTTAACTCGTTCACATAAGGCTACATGTAATTTTATGTTTGGATTTTATAGCAATTGTGCTAGTTTCCATGCTCCATCGTAAATTAGATGATCTTTTTTTAAGACAAAAATTTATCTCAAAATAGCCGAGCCTCTCTTTTTTCAATGCACATTTATCAACAATTTTTCATTTTTGCTCTTTCTTATTCATCATTTCCAAATGTACCATTAATTCTTTAGAAAGTCAACGCAATAAATATGAACAAAGATGAAAAAAGAACAATCATTTAATACCCCTTAATATGTGTGAAATTAGCAAAATACTCATCAAAATTAGGATAGAGGAAGTACAAACTACACGTTCCGTATAAAATTAAATGAACCAGTTAATTTTGAATATGTAATTAAAATATATTGATTGTCTAATTTCATTTTTTTTAATTTTTATTTATAAAAATAAATTATAAAACTACACGGTCAACAATTTTAAAATACGTATTAAAAATAACAATCTCAACTACCTCGGAAAGGAGGGAATAGTTTAATTCAAATTAATGATTCTCGACAATTAAATATTTAGATACTGCTTGGCATTGCTGTTGCAGACCGCAAAAAGAGTTTGTTGTTGAAAAGTGGATGAAAAATTGTTTGGTAAATCAAAAAACAGTTTTTCCGAACAATAATTTTTAGCTGAAAAGCTGCTTTTGAAAAATACTGGTACTCTCTTACTTTTGGAAAAAACTGCTTTTCAGTTTTTCCTGGAAACTGTTATAGATTTTTATCATCAAACCTCACCAATAAAATTATTCTTTTAATATTATATTATTATGATTCAAAATAAATAAACATCAAAAAATTATCAAATAGTTATATGATTTCTACAACAGCACATTTTTTACCAGCACTTTTTCAATCAGCACAATAATTTTTAACAGCACTTCGACACACACCCTTGGTATGAATAATGGTCATGTTCTGTGAATGTAACTAGTTTATCACATAATTTTTTGAAATATAAGTCGTTTTATTTTTTTGACACGTATTTTTAACTTAGCACATGTTATGGATAAAATATACGATTAATATTATTATTAAAAAAAGGTATCAAGAGACTTAAAAACATGTGTCGAAAAATTATATTACTCGTATTTTGAAATAGAGGGAGTATAAGAAAACGATGTGTACTAGTTTGGGTTTGAATTTTGTCAAAAGACAATTTCCAAAAATTTGTTCAACTGAGAGCGAGTTTTTTTTTTTTTTTTTTAAAAACTGAGAGTGAGTTCTTAAAAGGACCAGAATTCTAAACAAAGATGGTGCTGGAAAAGAAGTTAAGTCAGGGATATAAGAATGGACAAGTGACGGTAATGAGAGGGTGATCAGTGTACAGAAGGAGATTGAATGGAATGAAGTACTGGTCCCGGGTTTGTTTTTGTTTGTTGCATTTCTGATTCATCATAACTGAAAGCTGAACGTATTCATGTTAATTTATAATGACGCAGCTAGAGGTGGCAATATGGTTGCAAAACCATTAAACCAATCCAAATCAAATCAAAATTGTGGATTTGGATCAATATGAAAATCACATTTAAGAAAATGGATTTGGTTTGGTTTTTAGTCTCACATTTCTCACAAAATATGGATCTAACCATATTCGAACTATATTTGTGTCTCTCATTTAAGATTTCTTATAAATCTTAACACATACACACTATTATTGTGTTCTTTTCTTTTTGCTAGTTACATCACATGCACATCCCGTGATTCGAACTCATAACTTTCTTGGAGAAGTCAAGAGCTTGAACCACTACATCAACTCACACACTCACACATGATATTGTTATATTTACTAGTATTAATTTTTGTTCTTCATATAATATTTGTTTTTACTTAATAATCTAGTTTACCCATAATTCAAACTAAAACCATAACCATAACCATATTTATTAATGTATGGTTTGAAAATGGTTTTGGTTCATTTATCCAAACTAAATCCATTTTATGAGAACCAAAACCACATTTTGCCACCTCTAGACGCAGCATTCATTGTGAATTCTAGACCTCGCAGTTCGTTTCGGCCGTGTAATTTCGTGTCGTATGTCTTTTCGTGTCGAATATTCAATTACCAAATATAAAACCGACCTGTTTAGTGTTTGTGTATTTTCGTGTCGTGTACCCTGTTTTCGTGTCATGTACCCCCGTTTTCGTGTAGTTCTCATGTCATGTTTCGTGTAAAATCGAATTTAAATATAAATATAAATAAATATATAAATTAATGTGAAAATTAGATTTTTAGGCAAAATATTTAGAAAATTATATGAAATATATATAATTAAATCATTTATACTTACAGTATTATAAACTATGCATTATTTTAAAAGAAAATATACATATATTTATTATAAATATACATATTTTATAATTAAATATTAATATTTAATTATAAAATTATATTTATTTCGTGTGTCTCGTGTCGTGTCGTGTGCCCAAAGGGTAAACATAAAACCGACACGACATCTCAGTCGTATATTTCGTATTCGTGTATTTTTCGTGTCGTGTACTCAAAATCCAAATACAAACACTAAATTTTCGTGTCGTTTTCGCGTCATATTTTCGTGTCGTATGAAAAATTATCGGTGCCGTGAATTCACATCCTATGAAAACTCAAAAGCTCAGGCCCAGCTTTGTAACAAAGCATGTTGTCATGCAAGTTTAACTTTTCACGGATATTTTAGAGAATTCAAAAGGAATAAAGGTATAATAACTTGTGACAAAATCAAAATTATACATTAATCATCCGTTAAAAATACCTAATAATAATTTAATAATTCAAAATAAAATAGTAACATAAAAATATAATCAATTCATATATAGTGATAATAATAATAACAACACTGAGCCAAGTAAATAAGAAAGAAATGGGCCAAGTAGACAAAAAAAATTAAAAATATTAATCGATATAAGATAAATTATAAATTCGATATATATATGTACAAATATTATGGATTATAGACATGAACATTAAATATAAATATTATGAGTTATGAACTCGAAAATTGGACCTTCCAGACTTCCAGTTATGAGACCCCGTTTTATTTAGCAGCCTATTTACGATTTACGAGAACACCTCAGCTAATTTCAATTGCGACCCGACCCGATCAACCCATGCCCAAATCCAAACGCACCATAACCCGAACCCAAAAACCTCAATCCTAAACCCCAGGGGTGAACATAAATCCATTCAACCCGCTAACCCAACCCAAACCAACCTTTTTTAGGTCGATTAACCTGACTTGTTCAAAATTGAAAAATAAATGAGTTAAATTTTAAAAAAGCCCGATAAAGTTGGGTGCGATTGAGTATTTTTTTTTTATCTATCGCGATGAATGACTAAATTTTTATTTATTATTATTTTCGCAAGTTTAATCCAAACCAATCCGACCCAACCCGAATTAATTGGATTGGGTAAGGTTGGGTTACATGATTTTTCTTTTTAAGTTAATGGGCCAGTTAAGTTTTTATTAACCCTAAGTCATTAGATTGGGTCGTTTTTCTCTAAAACCCATCAAACCGGACCCATATTCACCCCTACTAAACCCTACACTTAACCCCATATTCGTATCTCAACTACAATCTCATCATAATCTTCACATATTTCCATGGCAGAAATTCACGTCGAAGACGCTTACACCATCTCAAGCATGCGTTTCCTCTTGACCATGAAAGCATTCCAAGCCATAATAATCAACAGCAGCACCGACCCCGACATAGCCGAACTCGACGTGATCATCGCCCAAAATCCCCACCTCGCGGCCCCGCTAACCCGGTTTCGTCGAAGTTTCTTGGAGAACAAGGCACGCAGAGTTGAAGCCATCTTTAGTTGTAATCTCGTTGATGCACCGTATCTTGAAGTGAACGATGTCTCGAGCTCGGAGTACGTGAGATATTTGCGAGAGAAGTGTAGGTGGACCGGGATGGCGTGTTATGATGAGAATCTTGATGGGAATTTGAAGAATGATGTTAGGAAGGTGCTTGGTGATGTGCCGTGTCGCGTGAAGAGGGTCATGGAGGACGGGAGGATTGTGTTGGTGCCGCTGCCACCGGAACAAATGGAGCAGCACAGTCAGGACGGATCTAGGAAAAGGTACGAGACACGATCTAAGAAGAGGTACAAGACCCTGGTCCCACATAATTTTCTTTTTACATTTTTTTAATATTCTAATTTATAGTACAAAAATAAAAAATAAACAGGCATTTTCCCAAAATTTGTTTCGCGCTTCCCTGAATTTGAATCCTAACACGTTCTCTTTCTGACAATTTGTGTCCCCTTTAGTTTTGCATGGATATGTAATATTTTTGATTTTTCTGTATGACGGGCAAGTAGTGAAAAAGTCAAATTGTGACAGAAATTATGGGACGGAGGGAGTACATATAAGTGTATGTAGAGTGAAAGAATAGTTGCGTAGTTAGTGAAGTTTAAGACAAGTTTTGTGAAATTAATCAGGTTCTTGCTTTTTTTAAATCTGTATTCAAGATTTTTTGTTTCTTGCCTTTGTTGCTTGTGTTGGACCTGTTGGTCCTTTTCAACTACTTTGGAGTCAAGCTTGTTTTTAGCTTTAGCTTTAGTGTTAGCTAAGTAAAAGAGTAGCTGCATTGTTCCGAGGTGAAATATTAATCAAGCAATAATGACATAATAGACAAATCAGATTATTGTTTATGATGAATTCTTGCAATACTTGGACACTCTGTCTGTTTAATTGTTGTAGTTCTGTCGGCTGCTTGGAATTTGGTTACACAAACAGGTACAAGAAATGTTCCGGTAACTAAACCAGATCAATGTTATCAAGAACATAGGAGGGAAAGTCATTCAGAATTCACAATTTTCTTTCGCTTAAGATTTGAATATGCTCTGTTGTTTTGAACTGGAGTTAGCATTTTATTCTGCTGTAATTTTGATCGGAATTTGCAATTTTAAACCAGTCCTTGCATATTTTCTTGTTTTTCTGTTTTGCCCATAATCTGAATATTGTTCAGTTGTAATACATGATCAGCACTCGAATGTTTTTCTGCTTCATATGCTCAGTATCATCATATGATTCTGCTAATCTTTCTGCATAATTTTTCTGGTGCAATTTATTTTTAGAATCTGATCTTCTATTTTCTCCTTGACACCATACTACGCATTAGGAATTATTAAACTACGTGGAAGGTATTTTGACTTGCACTGTAAAACCAGGCTAGATCAGGTGCATCTAGCCTTCATTCCAGTGGTTTACATGCGTTTAACTTGACTGTAATATGTTAATGTTTAGTAGAGGACCTGGAAGTGAATCTTGATTGAATTCCGGGACTCCTAGATAGGCCCTTTTTTTTTTTGCACCTGATTGCTTATCTAGTTTTTGATACATTTTAAGTTAAGCTACTATTGCTTGTAGGTCTGTCTTTCTACTAATAATTTTTAAATTTCATGTTTCCAAAACCCATCTTTGCCCTATCCGATGGTTTGTATGTATGGCTTCAGGTTCACCGACTCATCACTTTTTCATTTGATTTGAACACAGATGCATCTGATAGGGGAAAAGATGACAGAGAGAATGTATGGAATTACTGTGGCATTGCAAACTGATATGACTAGGAACAAAGTGCTTGTGGTTGAGGCATGTACACAGAGATTTGCAGCTGAAACCAGAAAACTTGCTACTTTTAATAATTTTGTTGAGGTTTTTGAGATTTCTTGAAACTGTGTTTCATAGTTCAGACCTACATTGGATCTTATGTTTTTTCATTATGAATTTATACTTATTTCTTGCCTAGTAAATTGAAGTTTCTGAAGTAATGCTATCAGTTTGTAGTGTTTTTCAAGTATGTAAAACTGCCCACAACGCAGGAGCGAACGCCTCCAAGTATTATTCTCAGCGGAATATATAATGTTAATTGTGAGGCAAACGGTATGAGATGATGTCAAAATCTGCATTACAAATTCAGGAAAACGTAAAATTTTACTAACTGTCAAATTTTATCTTTTGATAAAAGAAAGCGCGGAATGATCTAACGTTTAAAATTTGCCTGTAGTATGTGTCATTCTTTCAATTATAGGCATGAATGATAATTTTGTTTTACTGCAGTTTGGTTTCATAGGAAAACAAATTCCGTGATGAAATTTATGAGGGTGTATTCGATTGGGATTTTAATGAATTGTTTTTAGTCTATCGATTTTAATGGATTGTATGTGATTTTGATTTTATGCGGAGTTGATAGGATTTAGGTACAATGCGTCAAAATTCCATTGATTTTGGTCGGATTTCAAAAAACTTAAAATACACCGAAAAATGCCACAAAATCCATTATTTTATGAAATGAAAAAAAAATCCATCAGCATTTGAATACCATCAGATTTTAATGGATTTTAAACAATCCCAATTGAATACCATCAGATTTTAAAGCATAATTTAAGATCCCAATTGAATACCACCAGATTTTATTGCATAATTTGAAATTCCAATTGAATACCTCAAGATTTTAATGGATTTCAAACAATCCCAATCGAATACCTTCGGATTTCATGAATGCAAAATCCAATTGAATACCTCAAGATTTTAATGGATTTCAAACAATCCCAATCGAATACCTTCGGATTTCATGAATGCAAAAAAAATGCTTTAAAATCCCAATCCAATACACCCCTCTTAACTTTGTCTCGAAGATAAACAGTCACAAACTCGATTAATCAAATTATAGAATGACCACATCAATATGAGCTTTGGTTAATTGAATTCTTTTTGCAAGCCCTGCTGAACACCTCGCAATAGCCATCTGATCCTTATTACCAGAGGTACAAAGTTCTCGCGGTACTCCAAAATATCCAGTTCGACGAGTATCAAAAATGAACCTCCGTAGCATAGGAGCATGTCGAACGAGACAAAGTGCAAGCTCTGCAGCGGATGCAGATCCAGCAAATCCAACATACTCTACAGTCTTAAGGTGCTGATGGAGACACATTACAGGTTTTTGAGCATACCAGGAGAGCCATCGCGTCAGAGTATCAAATGCCTTCATCTGTAAATCAACAGAAAGTCGAGTCATATCTGCCTGTCATGCCAACTTCAAGGGTAAAGTGCAACATTCAAACAAGTTCAAAGAGTAAAACATAAAAACTGGTGATAACAGAAGGTGCTAAAGTACAGGGGATTCTGATTCACAGGTTCCCAGGAATCCAGAGAATACTTGTAAGAGGAGCCTAGGTATAAACGGCTTAAAACCAAAAAAAATTCCAGAGAATACTTGTAAGAGGAGCCTAGGTATAAACGGCTTAAAACCAAAACAAATAAAATTCAATTGAATATCATACGCGAAGTATTAACAGAAAATTGAGATCATTTAACCAGTAAACAGCAAAAATTTATCAAATTTAGAAATGTATATGAAAGGTGAATCCAACCTTCAACTTGAATGTATGCAACAAAGGACACGCCTCTATCAAGGAGGTCGACTTCACAAGGCCATCATCCCAAGAGCTAACGACTATCTCCAATTGCTGAACATTAACAAAAGTCGGAAATCCAGTAACTACAGGGTATACCTACAAAAATAAGAAAGGATCAGAAGCATCAAGGTTATGCACAGACACAAGTAATCTTGTCTGAGAAACAAAATTGTGAACTGACCTTGCACCACTCAATAGACAGTTTTTCAAGCTGTGAAGAAAAGCTAGATAAGCTATCCAAATGAGGAAAATATGACCCTCCAAAAGTAGCATCCACAAGCGATGGAATACTATGATACTCCACAACAACATCATTACCATTAACTACAATTGAAGTAAGATTTGGAGCAGACAGATGAAGTACTTCAATGTTGAGTAACTTTAAGCAGCTAACAAACTCCACGTGTTTGACTGTAAGGGACGAGACCACGAGTCTCTGGTGGTGTTTGGAAGAGGCAACGTCATCAGGACTAGCCCTACAGCCATGAACAGACAGTCGTTGAAGGTTGAGACAGTTAGTTAAAACCCACTGAAGCAGAGGTCCTTTTATCATCACTGACTCCAAGTGAAGAGTTTTGAGTGTAGTATTGAGGATCAAGGCAGGATCACTGGTAAATATGCTGAAAAAATTGATCTTTGGATAAGCAATGCATCCAAATACAAGAACCAAATTGCGAACCTCTTTACCAAAGGCAAAATTGATCCAGTTCTGAAAGTAAACAGCATAGGAACTATGGAGGGGAAAACATATTCTGAAGGAATTGAGATATGGAGCTCGATTTGCCCTTATAACCCGGTTAACCCAATCAACAAAAACCCTGTCAGCAAATATAT
This sequence comes from Daucus carota subsp. sativus, assembly GCF_001625215.2. Lineage (NCBI taxonomy): Eukaryota > Viridiplantae > Streptophyta > Magnoliopsida > Apiales > Apiaceae > Daucus > Daucus carota. Next base: position 60,959,629 of record NC_030383.2, on the reverse strand, counting down.
CCATATCACAGAACATCCTACACTGTTTTAGAGTGACAGTAGATACCGGATCACTGAAATCAAGATCCATGAGGTTAGGCCACACATGAGTCCACCTCTTGGAAAGAAGGCTGGTTCTTCCCACTGTTTTCATATCATTGACTAAAGATAGCAAGTACACGAGCACATCATCAGGTAAATTGCTTATAAAATCAACTCCATCATCACTAGTCGTCTCAAAACCCCGAGAAACTTTGGTAACATGAGCCTGAATGAACCTCTGCTTCTTCTGCATAGCAGTCTCATGTTGTTGACATATTTCTTGCAGACGTGCCCAGACATCCTTTGCACAAGTCCATGATTTCTGAGTCAGTAATCTGGCAAGTAAATAAGGCGAGATGGTGGCAAATATCCATGCAGTAACAACAGCATCTTCAATGATCATGTCACAATCAGGACTAAAATTAAAAGTTGGATCAATACAATGGAGAAGATTATAAGCCCGAGCAGTATCACGAAAAAGATTAGACCAACAAGTGAAATCAACTCTATAAAGATCAAGAACCACATTCTTAAATCTTGCCACACATGACTCTACCAATTTTTTGCTTTTCATATCAACACGACCATGATTTATAAGCCTTCTCTTCAGATCCGGCCCTGGAGATTTTGGTGCCCTAGACGAAAATTGAACATCGTGCCCCTATTTTTCAAGATCAGGAAAAATTTACATATATTCAAATCAATATACAATGACATAATAAAAACATTGTTTTAAGACTAACACAGTCAATTCAATTACAAATTAATAAATAAATGCAAAAATTTATTAGTAGATACTAGTGTAGATTTTTGGTGTCCTGATAGTGGTGCTCTAGGTGTTCGTCTTACCTGAGGGCCGGCCCTGCTTCTCTTCTTCTGCACCGGGGCATCTTGTTGACACATATTGCGTAAACATGCCCATGCATGCATAGCTGTAGTACTATTTTTCGTGAGTAGCCTGGCAAGCAAGCAAGGGGAGATGGTGGCGTAAATCCACGTAAGAACGAGAGCGTCTGGACAAACGTCATCTCGTTTAGTGAGTACGATGACAGCATCAGAGAGTTGTGGAGCAGCGAGAGAAGGATCAATATGATGGAGAAGATTATGAGTTCGAGCAGTGTCACAAAAAAGAGTAGACCAAGGAGTATATTGGACTTTGTTGAGATCAAGAACGAGGTTTTTGAACAGGGGTATACATGATTCTACTACTATGTGTTGGATGTAGTGAGAATTCATAGTGTATGTGGTTGAAGCCATGAATGATAGTAGCTATCTAGGGTTCGCTCACTGTGTTAACCCTAGAGTAAATGATAAATTTATACTCCTGTGTTTTCGAGTTTAAACATAAAAATCGAAATTCAGAGACAAAAATGAGGAATACGACCAAGTGTGTGTTTTTTTTTTTTTTCTTTTTTACAATTTAGGCTTATACGCAAATGAGTATATGTTCTCATATTTGTCGAGATGAGTCATAATTGAATCCGGGTGTCTCGTACGGACTCGTGACAATAGAAGATAAATCCACTATTTGGACTATCCGATTGTGCTCAATACGATCAAAGTATTTTACGTGTCTTCAAATTTTTTAATTTAACCCTTTCAGGAGGAGTACAGGATATACTCCCCTTTCCTCTGGCTCTTTATCTTGCGGACAAGCTCTCTCTGCGTGAATTTTAAAACTTTTAAAAATTTAGTTTCATAAATTATTATATTTTTATTAAAAAAAAGAATATCATAAAAATAAAATATGAGATTATACTTTACAGAAACATAAATACGTGTCTAAAAAAATTGTAAAAAACGAGAGGGACAAAGGGTATAATGTTTAGCATTTTCCTTTTCTTTTTTACCGACTTTAACATATTGGACAATGAAATTCAACCTTGACTGAGCATAAGTTACCAGAACAGGACTTACTATGACAGACAGCTTTACTCCAAAACTCAGTTTTGGACAACAATGGACAAGGTGTCCAAGTTAACATATCTTCGAGGATCTTGGAGCCATAAGGCAGCCTGGGGAAAAACTGGTGAACAAATTGCAAACATATGTAACCATATTTCTGAGGATCTTGGAGCCATAACATAAGGTAGCCTGCGGAAAATCTGGTGAATAAATTGCAAATATGTTTGCAACACGGATGTTTTACTCAGACCTTGGCAAGTTAGGTGTTAATATTCAGACTCCAACTGAAGGGGAGTCCTAATGTAAAGACTTGTTTTAGTAATCTCCAGTACCTCTGTTTGACTTCGGAATTGTTTGTTTAATAGCATATACTACTCAGGATCTTGTTTTTCCAGAATGGTTAAAGCAATATAGTTGATCTTGACAATTGTAGAAACCTTACTCATAACCTACACAAGTTTTATCATACACATCTCAACTTCCTGCAGAAACAGTGTGGTTATCATCCGCGGCCTTCTTGTGGTCAGGATCTGCAGCCTTCTTGATAACAATTGGCGCAACTCTCATGACTTGCATCAATTAAGAATCATGAGCATTTTAATTTTCAACGTTGTTTTCAGTTAATACTTCTCGGGATGAGCCTGAATCAAACCTGGGTGTCCCAGGATAATAGAGGATAAACCCACCATTTGGGCTATCCAATCGTGCTCCAATTACTAGATCTTAATTACAATCTTGTTCAACTACTTATCATAAGCTAAAAAGGTTTCCAGAATTATAATTTCACGTAATCTTACCAGAAACCTAACAACGCTAACTTAAGATGATCAACAAAGCATAGCCTGCCAACATTACTATCAAAACACAAATCACGAAACAGTACATGATCCGACTTGAGAAAACATTCAAAATTATCAAATCAGTAGCAACATACAACTCAGTATTCAAATAAATCAACCTTTAGTAATCAAACACGCCTCAAATCAAGAAACCTACAATGCAGGGAAAAAAGAGTCATTACTCATTTTTTATCTTCCTCACAAAATCACAATCCATTCCACACCCACATTGCGGACACACATCAAAATTCCCAACCGGAAAATTAGCTGAAACAACGCCAACAAAAAACTCAAGATCATCACCACTCCTATCAACTTCACCAATATCAAGCCAGAAGAAAAGAACCTTAACACGAATCCCACCAAGACCAGTCAGCCTATTCTCCTCTATATATCCACTTATGCTAGACTCATATCTAATCTGATACGAATCTTCGAGAGAAAAACTACACGTACGGTTCAAGTGAATATTGAATTTGCCAGTAGTAGGGTTCAGAGTGTAGTTTTTGATGCCTTCTGGGAGGAGGCCTATGGGAAAGTTGTATGTTTTGAGGAGGTCATAGGCTGTTGGAGCCGCGGTGGTGGCGGCTGTGCAGAGTGAGGAAGTGAGTGAGAGAGTGAAGATGATGATCGGAGACGTGGGGTTCTGAGGGGTGCAACAAGTGCAATATTGTTGATAACATGAATGTAGGTGTGTTTGTTTATGATCAGCGGAGTGATGATCATCAGAATTCTAAATACGGTTTTTCTAAATAAGCACAAAATTTGATAGTTTTTCAATTTTTTGATTGGTTTACACTCTTTTGGCCCTCCTGCATTCACACTAACCACATGAATGAAAACACACCAAAATTATGAGTTTTCGTGCTTAGCATGTGCTCATGGGCACACACTAGACAAATCCTTCTAAATAATGTGAATTATTTTTAATTAATTTAGTTCACATTATGTTTAATTAATTTAGGACACTAGGTAGTTTTGAAAAAAAAGATGTTAAAATACGCAATCAAAGATAACTTCTTTTGTTAGCCCACGGCAAATGGTTGAACGGTGACACTTAAAGACTTGTTCCAGATGGTTGGATCGTGGCAAATAAGGCTTGTTGTCTTGAGGTCATTTGTTCGAAAACGTGGACGCTCGGGAGTAAATGGACTATCATACTTAGGGTATGAGTGTGTTAGTATGCACATCCGGATTAGTCAAGGATACTTTGAGGAATGGGGTTTGTTGCACAAAAGTAAGCTTTGTTTGAAGCTCATTACAGAAGAATTGTTGCTGCTAAAAACAATCTCTTAACCGTTCCTTCTCAAAAATCCCAAATATGACACAAAGCTAAATACAAATTATACGTATTATATTTACATTAGTTATTTACATTAGTTATTTAACGCCGATTATTTCCAAAAAATTTTAAAATAATTTTTCGTCATTCTGAATTTTATAAGATTTTATATAAATTGTTTTAAAAAATTTACGGAATATTTGTTTTTTATTTAATTGGTAGGGATAAAATGCTGAGAACTAGTCCATCTTCTTAACACTTTTTTAATTCAAATTTTATGAAATTATAAAGATGTTTCCGAAAAATTTAGAGAATATTAATTTTACTTTTATAATCGCTCGGGCTTCTATGTCGTGGGCTAGTCCATCAATTTGGGCCCTTAAATCACAGCAGGGTCCAATAGCTTCTTCTTCTCTATCTTCTCTCCCATAATACAAAACCCTACATCTCTCTCTCTCTCTCTGGCGGCGAGACTCACAAGAACATCAACAAGCAGCTATGGTTCGTTCTCTAATTATCTTCACATATACATACACATATTCGTATGTATAACTTTTATATTTTGTATATCTCAATTAATTTGATTTTTAATTGAATACTATTGCTCAGTAATTACATTTGTGTGTAATTTGTGTAAATTATGATGCTTGATTGAATTGAAAATACACTTTAGTCCCAAAAATTTATTCATTTATCGAGATTAAAAATATTATGTTCTGTAATTCGTTTATCTAATATTCATTTATCGAGATTAAAAAATGTAATGCGTAGGTATTCGTTTATCGAATATTCATTTATCGAGATTGTACTGTAGGGTATTGATTTGATAGCTGGGGGAAAAAGCAAGAGGACTAAGAGGACTGCCCCGAGATCGGATGATATTTACTTGAAGCTCATTGTCAAGGTTTCTTTATCTTTTTCGTGATTATTGAGAATTTTAGTCGTTTATCGAGGTTAAAAATGAATTGTACTGGAATTGGATATTCATTTTATTTTGTGTGAATGTTGTTAGTTGTATCGGTTTCTTGTGAGGAGGACTGGGAGTAAATTCAATGCGGTGATTTTGAAGAGGTTGTTTATGAGTAAAACCAATAAGCCTCCTATGTCGCTGTCGAGGTTGATACGGTTTATGACTGGAAAGGTATCCAATTTATTTCCTGCCTTGATTCATATGTGAATTTGTTCGATTGATTATATATTGATCGTTTATGTGTTGCTGTTGATGTCTGTTAGAGTTTTGTTTTGTTTAAGTTGCTGAAGAGAAATGATTACAGTAGCAAGAATGATCTTAATTGCTTCAAATATTCTTCCTTTTTTACTGGTAATTAATGTGTAGTTACACTTTCTCGTGCAAGTATGCTGAATAACTAGAACTGAATCAGCTAGCAAGAATGATAACAGATGATTAGGATATTCTTCCTCGAGCTTTTTTAAAGTTTCGTTACATTCTTGGAGTGAATGGAATGGAGGGAGAATGAAATGAATTTTGTACTAAAATATGGTGTTGATCAAAGAAAATGTATACAATTTTCAATCCTTCAATCATTCCGTTCTTACTATTTTAACTATAATTTTAACCCACATGTTTTTGAAGGAATGCTCATTCCATTTCTACATCATGCTTTCTCACAATCTTTCTCACAAGAAATTTGAATACATTCATATTTTGTCACTATTATCTCATACTTTCTTCCTCCTTAAAATTCTATATTTCCATTCTCCCCTCATTCCATTCCATCCAAGTGAACACAGCCGTAATGGAAATACAATATGATTACAAGATAATTGTTTAGTTATATACCTGCAAATGCTTACAAGTTTAGCTATGTAATGGAAAAACAATAATGATTACAAAAGCTTAAGAAATCAATTGTTTCCCTTGTGTCATATCCGTGTTTTGTTTCCAAGCTTTTTAAATGTTTCTTTTATGCTCATTGTGTAGTTATACTTATAATTCCTAACCGTAATTTATTATCCCATTGTTATTGTAGCTTGAGCAGCAATTTACTTATTTATTACAATAATGAATGTGGCTTTGTGTATGTATGTGTGCTGTATACTCCTATGTAATGGGGTATTTCTGTATGAACTGTTGAAAAGAGAGAAGTCGACTTTTAACTTTGTAAATACAGATTGGTGTGTACTTGTGTTTCTGAATGAGAGGCTAATTCATTTCTTCAACTAATGTCTGGTGTTCTAGGAGGACAAGATTGCTGTGATTGTTGGTACTATTACTGATGATGTTCGAGTGCATGAGATTCCTTGCATGAAGGTAACTGCTTTGAGGTTCACAGAGACCGCAAGGGCCAGGATTGAGAAGGCTGGAGGTGAATGTTTGACATTTGACCAGCTTGCTCTTAGAGCCCCTCTTGGACAGAACACAGTAAGTAGCTTATATGTATTGTCAGCTTAGAGCTAAATGTATTGTTACTGTGTGTTATTGATTGATGTGTGGTAAATAGTTTTCTAATAGTTACTTGTCCAATTAGTGATACAAATTGTCTGGCATATGAATTCACTAGTTTGTTTTGTGTTTTTCGCTGGAGTCGGGAAGCTTCTAGTCTATTTGAATAGGGAGCAGGAAGCTTTCAGGTCATCTTTGAATGGGGGCGGGAAATTATATGATTTTATGGACAATGAATTTTGACAAAATTTTATTTGGCTCAAGCCATTTGGTAGAATGTTATCTCAAGGCATTTGTTGATGTGCATTTATGTGTTTACTGAATTATAATCGTCTAAAATATCCGTAAGCTAAGATGGATATAGGTCCTGGTTAAATTGTGATATGGAGCTTAGAGATGTTTATACTAACTAGTTTTTTTTGATTTTCCTAGGTCCTTCTTAGAGGTCCCAAGAACTCCCGCGAGGCAGTCAAGCACTTCGGTAAAGCTCCTGGTGTGCCCCACAGTCACAGCAAGCCCTATGTACGATCAAAGGGACGGAAATTTGAGAAGGCTAGAGGCAAAAGGAACAGCAGAGGATTTAGGGTTTGAGTTGTATAATGGTCACAACACAGACATTTCCATGTTTTTCCTGTGCTTGTTTGAATTTCATATTAAGAACAATTTTGTTATCTGCAGCAGTCTCCATTGCACCACTCTTTTGGGTACTTCAATTTCCGGTGAATTGACGAATCAAATATTAAGTTATGATTAGGGGTGTAAATGAGTAAAAAAGTTCTTAAGCTACTCGAGTTCGGCACGTAAAATATTCGAATTCGGCTCAATAATAATCGAGCTGAGCTTGAGTTCCAGCTTTTCAAATTCTTTACTGAGCCGAGCTCGAGCTTCAAATTACTTGGTTTGTAAAGTTCGCGAGCAGCCTCTGTTCATTTTTAAATTATAAATACATTTTTATATAAATCTTTAATATGTTATTTATTTTTGATATATTTAATTGAGTGGTACTGATCATATTTTGAGTTTTTATTAATATTTAGTGAAATTTATTTGAGCTTTAGAGCCAAATTTTAACATGTCGTAGGCTCGGTCGAGTTCGAGCCTGAACTTTTTAATCGGATTCAAGTTAAGCATGGCGGTGTTCAGCTCAATTACAATTAACACCCCTAGTTCTATGATAATAGTTCATGATAAACCCTTTCATAAACTGTTGAATGTTCAGTTCCTTGTATTAAAGAAGCTTTCCCAAAATAAAAACTTGGGAAATATAAATTTCTTGTTCTTTTGTTTAGTTGATGCCTGAAATTAGTTATACAGAATCACATATTTTTATCTGATTGGATGCCTTATCAGCTGTCACACAAAAAGAGGAGCCGTCAAACAAGACGCCCGCAAGTACAAAAACAAAAGACCTTCACTCACTTCCTCTTTTCTTGTCTGATTCCTCCCTCACAGTCTAAGCAAACATGGAGAAAATTCATCACAAATATTTACACGTCAACGGAATCAACATGCACATAGCTGAAATTGGTGAAGGCCAGCCTGTGCTCTTCCTCCACGGCTTCCCTGAGCTCTGGTACTCGTGGCGCCACCAGCTACTCTCCCTGTCCTCGCTTGGCTACCGCGCTATCGCTCCTGACCTCCGTGGCTACGGTGACACTGATGTTCCTCCCTCGGTGTCCAGCTACACTGTCCACCATATTGTGGGAGACCTGGTTGCTCTCCTGGACTCATTGAAGATTGGCAGGGTGTTTTTAGTAGGTCATGACTGGGGCTCGTTCATCGCCTGGTGGTTCTGCAAGCTTCGGCCTGATAGAATCCGGGCTTTGGTTAGTTTAAGTGTCGTGCATTCGCCTAGGAACCCTAAGAGGAAGCCTCTGCAGTCCTTGCGTGCGGCGTTTGGGGATGATTATTACATCTGCAAATTTCAGGTATTGAATTCTTTCATTGAATTTACTTTCAATTGTTAAGGCATAACTCCTTTTACGAGGTTTAGATGTACACAGAACTTACCTCTGACGGGGAAATTAAGAGTTGAGAGTGAAGGCCTAGGAATATGACTTATACCCACTTGTGGATTGTTAATTCAATCGGTGATGGTTACAAAGTTGGGTTCTTGAGTGGCGTTAAGATACTTTATCCTTTGTTCTTTCACTTTGTTTATCACATAATTACACGTTTTTATAAATATTTAGAGATAATTCTTTTTTTTAAATAAAAGGTATATTTATTTGATATTATACTATTACAACATCAAAGTTTAATTAGATACTCCCTCTGTCCCCAGGTTGTTTATAAAGTATATTTATACAGAAAAGGAAAATTTCAAAAATAAATTATAAAATTATATTTTATGTGCATCTTAAAATGCGTGCCACTTCATAAAAAAAATATGAAAAAAAATGAGAGGGACAGAAGGAGTATAATTGTTTGCACTGTAGAGTGTAGAGAACCTCTGTTTGAATGTCTTGAAACTAAGAAAATGTGTTTGCTTCTGTAAAATGTGGATCATGAACCAGCTACACAGTATTGACCGGCATCTAAGAACCTCAGATGCATTCTTATCAAATCAGTTTATTCTAATTAAAGATTCTCAAGTAAAATAATGAGACTTTTCTCCCGTGTGATAATTAACAACGTGAAGTAAAGGGGAGGGGACTCGCAGGTAGTTTCAGTAATTTGAATCATATTCATGTGTCGAATATTAACGACACAGTTGAGTTTATCTGTATATCAATTTTTTCAGGTGAAATGTATGAACACAATTGTTCGATGTCCTAACTACCTTTCCTATGTGTGTCGTGTTGGTTCAAACTTCAAATATTAATGTAGAATATCAAGCAGTTCTTAATACTAACTTGTTTTATTTGATTTAATTTGCTGCCTAATAATACAGGAACCTGGTGTGGCAGAAGAGGACTTCGCTCGTGTTGATCCTGCATTAATAATAAAGAAATTTCTTGTAGGTCGCAATCCAGGTCTATTTCGTATACATAAAGATGGATTAGGGCGTAACCCTGGAAAACAAATAATACTTCCTTCTTGGTTATCTGAGGAAGATGTAAATTATTATGCGAGTAAATTCAAGCAGACAGGCTTTACAGGTGGACTGAACTACTATCGAGCTATGGATCTGTAAGTTTGCATTTCCATTTTTGAACATAAATAAAGACAATGACAAGATAAACAGGTCTTAAAAGAAAGGATCCTTAGCATTACGGCCTAATAGATACCCTAAACCTTGGTAACAAGAGATCGAGGGGGTTCGAGTCTCAGTGGAGACAACTGCGTGCTTGAGTAATTAAATTCTTGTAATTGAAAAAAGAGGTTGCTGCTTTTCCATTCGCTACAATTTACTTGAGGCCTAAATTTTTTATTTCTCTTCCCTCGTACAGAAATTGGGAGCTCACAGCACCATGGACTGGTGTTCAAGTAAAGGTGCCTGTAAAGTTTGTTGTGGGGGACCTCGACATAACCTATAATACCCCAGGAGTCAAGGAATATATACATAAAGGAGGTCTCAGAAGAGATGTACCGTTTTTGCAGGAATTAGTCATAATGGAAGGCGTTGCTCACTTTCTCCAAGAAGAGAAGCCAGAGGAAATTAGCGCACACATCTACGATTTCATCAAGAAGTTCTGATCTTTTTTAGGTATGTAGTCATGGTTTATTGCAGCAAATTTGTAAGTTAGACGCTTTCTTTACAAGTTTAGAATCGGAACTTATTGATTAAGGTGTGGAGAAAATAAAACTTGTGCGAAATCAGGCAATATGATTGTACTCACTACAACCTTGGTTCTGTTGCTTGTTTTTTGGTAGCCTATAATACAGTATTTTTATTTTTATGTTTGCAAAATAATAATACAGTAAGGAAACAACTTGTGCTATATTACTCTAATAATCTACTACACCAGCTTATATAGCTAGGTAAGCCTAGAATGCTTGAGAAAATAATACCAGTTCTTCAGTACACAATCAATAGTAAAACTTCAATGTAGTTCAGTTATAAGCCCCCAGCATAAGGCACCCCTGTCTGTGGTAACCAGTCATCTCCTAGCAAGAAGTTAGATACTGTGAAATTAGCCGCTTCTTTAGCAGTAATTATGTGGAATCCAGGCCATGTGACCCGTTTATTAGTTACTGATCCTGGTCCCGTGTTGCCCAACTCAGCATAGTATAATGTACTTAGAGCAAAATCTCCAGACCATTCACGCCATCCAGCAGGATTAATTAAGCTATCCATGAAAGATTGAGTGTATATAGTCCTTGAGTATTGTTTCCAGGGCCTTCCTAGATAGGTCTGTGTAGTCCCATTGCTAGATGCCAAATCATCAGCAGCTTTGATATTACAATTTTGTATAGAAATGCCTGTGTTCTGATTCGGATCAATTCTTCCTTGAGCCGTGATGGCATTGAACTGATTGGCCAATGGAAGTCGTGGATAAATGTTGCAATTCTGAAATACTGCAGCGGCGTTACCAAATATGAAATCTACCGTGCCATAGATGTCACATTCTGTGTAGTATTGCCTTTGAGAGTGCACGTAGAGAGTGTCTTGGTATCCCTCAAAACTGCAGCTATAGAAAGTAGACTGATCCGCTCCATTTCTTACTGCAACTGCTTGATGCTTGATTCCTCCCGCTGTGTTTCTGAATGTTATATTCACACCTACAAATCCTTGCCCCACCACAGCTGCAATACAATTTTATTTATTGATTATTAGTACAAAATAAATATATCTTTTTCTTTGTTACTCATATTTAACTTCTAATAGTACTATCATGATTTATTTTCTTACCAAATGTTGGGGAATTGAACGTGGTCCATCCATCGACAACGTTATGATTGCCAGTGATCACAGTCTGATTGATGCCATCCCCTATCATCATCAAGTACTTCTTGTTCTTTGGAATAGTAACATATTCTTCGTAAACCCCTGCAACAACATATATCAGGAAATATCCATCACTAGCTAGTGAGTTATTTGGAGCTATCGCCAAAGCTTGATTAATGGTGGTGAAGTTCCCACTTCCATCTTTACTAACTATCACGAGGTCACTTATCGGGACCACCTCAGCACCATCATCTGTTTGAAGAAGCTTTCTTCTGCCAATTCGCTCAAAAATTGCTTTGTTTTTTCTTGACATTTTTAAGGGCAACCTGCTATTTTTAAATCCAGCGCGATGCTTCTCAGAAGGACTAAATGGCCCTTCATTAATCTTATGTCCCCAGCCTTTGTTAAATAGAGATAAAGAGACACTGAAAAGTTTATTGTCATTTTCCAGGGGTGTCGCGATGCCATTTTTCTGGTTCCAAGTTGAAGCTGTTTCTTGAAGGCCATCCAAACAAGTCTGTGTATTTGTTAAAATGGAACTGAGTAGGGTTTGTACTTCTTCGGCTTTAGAAGAAGATAAATCGTTGGTGCTTACTGACTGCAAAGAACTAGTCAGAAAATCCATGTTAAGATCAGCAAGTAAATGGCAGTCTTCAAGAGCCCGGATCGCCCCAGGTGTCAATTCTGAAGATGATCTCAGATATTTCTCAATCGACAACTTAAACTTGTGAGCATTTGACATGGACTTACGGATGGAAAACTGACAAAAATTATAGACATTGGCGTTTGTAGTGTTGTAATTTGTTGGGACAGAGGAAATACAAGAGGAAGGATATGGAGTGGAATCGCAAATAGAGGTTGAGGAAGAAATGTTATCAGCCGTGGCTGAAAAACAGAGAACTGAAAGTTCAACTACAAGAAACAAGGCTAGATAATTTTTCAAAAAGAACTTAGAAGCCATGGTTATTCTGGTATAGTGGTATCTGGTATGATATGACTCTGAATGTTGGAGTGGATTGAATGAGGATAAAGGGCTCCTTAAGTCCATATATATAGTACACTGAAGTCAAATATATTTGGAAGAATCAGCTGAAAACAAAATAATGAAACAAGAATTGTTCTTGTCTCTTGTCTGCAGCTGTTAAGTAAGTTACTTATTTTAAGAGTAGCTTAATGCATGTTGTTTGCAGATATTGCAACATGGATATTTCAACTTCCAACACAAGTACTATGTAAGATCAATATTAAACTACAAACGTGTGTAGAACTATATATATGATCAGGTCCTTTTAGATTCTATAATGTAACATCCTCAGTTTTATATACGAGGTTGTTGATTATACATGCACCAATAGTTTGCGATTCACATCATATTCTGAAGTGGAGATTTTGGCGGACTAATTCTGATTTTGTTGTTTAATCAACTTGATGTTTTAGCTTAATGCAGACGTGCTTAATGGTTGACCTTTCAGGATCATGCATGTACTCAGTGTAGTTAGCTCTAAATAATCTTGTTTATTAATATGCATGATGATCAACATTGATGAGGAAACTCATATTTTACAAAATAGTCTCTAGTCTCTACACCTGCAGGCAAGAGGCAACTTCGTATTATCAGATTTGGGTGCAATGATTGTTAGGAGATTTTGAGTTTTAACATGACGAATTTAGTACCATTCTTTTTCTGCATGTAACTGGTGAAAATTTTACAAGTTAGAATAGTGAGGCAGCTATAGACTAGAAGGTTGTTGGTCCAGTTGATCAATTTTTTTCAGGGATAAGAGCATTTTTAACGGGTCAGGTTATAATGGTCGGCCAAATTGGATCTCTAAGGTATTATGTAAAATTTGCTAAACTTTTAACACATTTTATTTGATAATACTAGCTATATTCATTGGCTATATTTAAAATATACATGTTATTATTTCAAGTTGTTATAAATAAAATATATTATTTTGATATTGTAATCGACGACGTCATATTTACAACAGATCTGTAGTGGTTCGACAAATATAGTTATGTATAGGAGTTTGGCTAGAAATTATTAATTAGAGGAGAGTATGATTGGAGTCCAATATGTTTTTAATTTTATCTATATTTTTTATTTTTGGAATGCCAACTCATTTCTTAGCTAAATGTTTTCATGATTGGATTTGTTTTGAAGGCCCCATATATCAGTATCGGAGAAATAATTCCAAATATCACTTTAAAATCTAAAACGCTACATCGTGTAATGTTCATCCCTCTTTCACCTCTTAGAGCATCTCCAACGGCGTTGGCTATAATCGTTGGCTAAATTGGACATGTAAGACTTTATGTAAAATTTGCTGAACCTGTAACACATTTTGCTTCAATGGTATTGGCTATCTTGGTTGGCTATAATTTAAAAGTAGTATGTTATTAATATTTCAAATTGTTAAAATAGAATATATCAGTTCAATATGGTAATAAATGATGTGCAATCTTGCTACAGATTTTCTTACAGACCTGTAGAGGTTCGACAAATTTAGCCATCCATAGGAGGTTGGCTAAAATTATAGACAACAGGTGGGCGTGGTTGGAGTGTACTTTTTTGACGATGTTGGCTATAATTTTTAATTATGGTATGCCAACTCACATTTTAGCTAAGGGTACTCTATGGTTGGAGATGCTCTTACCCCCATATTATGCAAGTTTTGAAGTCCTAAACGCTGCGTTTCACTCTAAAACGCCAATTACTATAACGGTTTATAGCGATTTTAAACCTAAACACAACACGATGTATTGTTTTATTTAAGAATCAACACGCTGGATTATCCTACGTTAATAAATGATATTTCGGGTCATTTTCATAATTATGATATTTTGAACATTAGCCGAAGAGATTGTGATATATGAGACCTTTTTACTTGTATAAATTATGACGATACTAAAAAGAATTTTCGTAAGAAAAAGAAAATTTTCCTTGTATAGTATATTTTTGATTGTTTATTTTAATACTGTGCCTCAATTTGTTTTGTTAATATTTTATTTTTGTAATTTCTACGGTACAGTTGATACTATACAATCAAAATTTTATAAATAGCACTTTATCATAAATTAAAATTTTCAAGTGATTCTGATTCTTCATTTTTTCGGTTCCAGTAAGATTTAGTCTGGTCAGAACCATTGCTCACCCCTGAATAGTGGTATAAGTAATGTATAAGACCTGTCATTCCAACTGAGGCAGAGGCTGTTCTATTTGGCCTCAAGTAGTTGTTGATGATATCTTTGGTATAGCCGGAACATTTGAGTTCTGCTCTTTCTGGTTTGCTACTACCTCCTAGGAAATGTAAAATAGTAGCTTGTTCAATATCTTCTTCAATTTAGTATACTCTAAATATGTTCTTTTATTAAAATTTATCGACATTGTCAAAATGAGGAAGTGACTAGTATACGAATAATTTGTAATACAGGAATGGTTTATCTTCGTTTTTATTCTAAAATAATTTGTTCTGTTCGAAAAGTTGCAGGACATTACATTGTGAGATAGATAAAGTAGCTGACAATTCTATTTGCAGAACCAAACTTGTTGCAGTGGAGAACATTATACTGCAGAATTGCAGAACATGAACTTGAGTTGGTCTTTTTGTATAATTAAAATATTAACTATAGTGATAAATTTTAACAGCTAAGCAGATTCTGTATATATGATGAATAATAAAGTAACAGTAAATGTTTTACATACCAAATGCACTGACAAGATTACTTGTACAAGATTAATCTACTACACCAGCCCAGATAGCTAGGTAAGCCTGGAAAGGAATACAAAAGGAACCGATTCCAGTTTCAGTTAATTTAACTATAAGCCGCCAGAATAAGGCACCCCCGTCTGTGGTAACCAGTCATCTCCTACCAAGAAGTTAGATACTGTGAAGTTAGCCGCTTCTTTAGCAGTAATTATGTGGAATCCAGGCCATGTAACCCGTTCATTAGTTACTGATCCAGGTCCCGTGTTGCCTAACTCAGCATAGTATAATGTACTCAGAGCAAAATCTCCAGACCATTCACGCCATCCAGCAGGATTAATCAAGCTATCCATGAAAGATTGGATGTAAATAGTCCTGGAGTATTGTTTCCAGGGCCTTCCTAGATACGTCTGAGTAGTTCCATCGCTTGAAGCCAAATCAGCAGCAGCTTTGATATTACAATTTTGGATAGAAATGCCTGTGTTCTGATTCGGATCAATTCTTCCTTGAGCTGTGATGGCATTGAACTGGTTGGCCAATGGAAGTCGTGGATATATGTTGCAATTCTGAAATACTGCAGCCGCGTTACCAAATATGAAATCCACGGTGCCATAGATGTCACACTTTGTGTAGTATTGCCTTTGAGAGTGCACGTAGAGAGTGTCTTGGTATCCCTCAAAACTGCAGCTATAGAAAGTAGACTGATCCGCTCCATTTCTTACTGCAACTGCTTGATGCTTGATTCCTCCCGCTGTGTTTCTGAATGTTATATTCACCCCGACAAATCCTTGTCCCACCACAGCTGCAATAGAATTTTGTTTATTGATTATTAGTACAAAATAAATTTATCTTGTTCTTTGCTACTCATCTTTAACTTCTAATAGTACTATCATAATATATTTTCTTACCAAATGTTGGGGAATTGAACGTGGTCCATCCATCGACAACGTTATGATTGCCAGTGATCACAGTCTGATTGATGCCATCCCCTATCATCATCAAGTACTTCTTGTTCTTTGGAATAGTAACATATTCTTCGTAAACCCCAGCTACAACATATATTAGAAAATATCCGTCACTAGCCAATGAGTTATTTGGAGCCATCGCCACAGCTTGATTGATAGTGGTGAAGTTCCCGCTTCCATCTTTACTAACAATCACCAGGTCACGTATTGGAACCACCTCAGCACCATCATCTGTTTGAAGAAGCTTTCTTCTGCCAATTTTCTCAAAAATTGCTTTGTTTTTGCTTGACATGTTTAAGGGCAACCTGCTATTTTTAAACCCAGCGCGATGCTTCTCAGAAGGACTCGATGGCCCTTCTGTAATCTTATGTCCCCAGCCTTTTTTGAATAGAGATAAAGAAACACTGAAAAGTTTATTGTCATTTGCCAGGGGTGTCGCGATGCCATTTTTCTGGTTCCAGGTCGAAGCTGTTTCTTGAAGGCCATCCAAACAAGTCTGTGTATTTGTTAAAATGGAACTGAGTAGGGTTTCTACTTCTTCGGCTTTAGAAGATGATAAATCTCTAGTACTTACTGACTGCAAAGAACTGGTTAGAAAATCCATGTTAAGATCAGCAAGTAAATGGCAGTCTTCAAGAGCCCGGATCGCCCCAGGTGTCAATTCTGAAGATGATCTCAGATACTTCTCAAGCAACAGCTTAAACTTGCGAGCATTTGACATGGACTTACGGATGGAAAACTGACAAAAATTATAGACATTGGTGTTGGTAGTGTTGTAATTTGTCGGGACAGATGAAATACATGAGGAAGGATAGGGAGTGGAATCGCAAATAGAGGCCGTGGAAGAAATGTTATCAGCCGTGGCTGAAAAACAGAGAACTGAAAGTTCAACTACAAGAAACAGGGCAAGAGAATTTTTCGAAAAGAACTTAGAAGCCATGGTCATTGTGGTATCTGGTATGATATGACTCTGAATGTTGGAGTGGATTGAATGAGGATAAAGGGCTCCTTAAGTCCATATATATAGTACACTGAAGTCAAATATATTTGGAAGAATCATAAACGTGTAGAATGAATATGTAATCAATTGAGAATAAATATATTCCTATGAAACAAGAATTGTTGTTGTCTGCAGTTGTTGTGTGTTAGCTTATTCTAAGGGAATCTGAATGCATGTTGGTTGTAAATATTGCTGCATGGATTTTTTCAACTTCCAACATCATCCTAGTTTTGTATACCAGGTTGTTGATTACTTGATTGTACATGCACCAATAGTTTCCAATTCACATCATATTCTAAAATGGAGATTTTCACATACTAATTGAGATTTTGTTCAATCAACTTCATTTTTTAGGCTAATGTAGACGTGCTTAATCGTTGACCTTTTATGATTATGCATTTATTCAGTGTAGTTATGTATTTAGGCATGCATTATCTTATGTATGATAAATTAATTAGTTCGCCTAGTTAGCAAGGCTTATCCTCAATTGTCCCATATTTTGGATTCGATTCTTGCTCACCCAAAAAAATATAGAATCGTTAAGAAAAAGGATAGTATTATCAAATAAGGTGAAAATTTATTTAAAATTTGATTGATTTTCTAAATTAATAATGATCATTATTAGATACGAATGTCTCAAAATTCTGGTTCGCCACTATTTCTTAACTCTCCAGCCTTGTGTGTTCCCCTGCATTTTATTATTTTATAATGCAGATCTGTTACTTAAGCTAAATCATCAGACAAAGTCTCAGAAAGGCCAACAATTGTCCGTAAAATGAATAGATTGTCTGCATTTAAATTATCCCTCTGGCGATTTTGAGTTTCTTTCTAGGGCTCAAGGGTCTGAAACAATGTTCTTTTTGCAGAGATTACACTTAGAGTTGAAAACACTTGTAGTTGGCTAGCTAGAGGTTAGAACTGAGGTAACGAAGATTGAATAACAGATGATCTCATTTCGGATACATGTAGAATAATAAAGTCAACTTTGAGATAAACATATGTTGGAGAACCATAACCGTCTGCAGCGGATATACAACAATTTGAAATAAAAAGTTGTTGCCTGCAGTTGGTGTGTTATTAAACAAGTATCTGAATCCATGATGTCTGTAGATATTGATACAGTCTGCTCATCAATGGCCCTTGTGTGTGTGACTGATATACTAGGAATGTTCTGATATCAGAAGTCCTTATTAAACGCGGAGGAATGTTCTGATACCAAGTAATAATCATTTAAATGAAGTTGTTGATTGTACATGCATCAATTGATCAAGAGTTTCTGATTCACATCATATTCTATAATGCAGATTTCCACATACTAACTGAGATTTTGTTGTTAATGATGATTTTAATATATGTATTAGTATAATTTCAGACGTGCCTAACAGTGGACTTTATTTGGTCATTCATGTATGTACAAGATAACTAATTTTGTTAGTTTCTTTACCTACCTTTCTTAGTTTAGTTTTCGTATACCATTACCACTGCAAGAAAGAGCTGTAAATGTGGCATTTACAACAGGACAAGTTCGACGCAGAAAAACTTAGTAAAAAATCCAATCGTGAAAATTTCATAAAGTTTTTATCATAATTGATTTAGATAGGTGTTCTATAGCCTTTACAGTTATGGTGCATTTTTGTTATTTGCCTTGGACTTGTTTTTGCTTGCAATTTTGATCATAATAAAAAGAATAAGAAATCTTTAATGTTATTATTTGTAACGCTCTTCTTGACTTTCAGAATTTGAGTTTTGTTCTTTAGTTTAGTAGGTTTGCTGGTGTTGCTTATTTCACCTGTTCATGATATTGGTTTGTGGAGTCTCCCCGTTATTTCATCAAAAACTGATTCTAAGTGATTTTCCCTGTTCAGCTGTAATTAGCAGCTTTAATTTACAAAATCGGGCTTTAATTATTTATAGTTGCAAGAGTCTCACGATCCTGGTTCTGCCACTGTTTCTTAATATCCCACCCTGTGCGTGTCACTGCAGTCAGGGACGGAGGGGCACTAGGGTACTTGTCCCAAGTAGTTTTTATAGTCTTTTATTTATGTTTTTCTATACAAATTTTCTTAAGTACAATTTTTGCTCCCATGGTTGAAGCATGAGTTTGTTATTTAGGTAGTCTAGGTAGTTACCCGGTAATGGTTCAATACTTAATTGGGAAAACCAACTTTGAAGTTGGGCAGTACAAGAAAGGAAAGGATTCCATTTTAATACTCATATAAAATATATTTCTATTAAAAATCATATTATATTCTTTTTTTTAGTTTTAATGTTTTTAAATTAATAAAATTACATAAAAATATTCATAAAATTTATATACTTAAATTAAATAATTCCGCCAAAAATATTTTGCCTCCTCATTGTCAGAAACCTGGCTCGGTCCCTGCCTGCGGTTCACTAATAATCGCATTATCACTTCTATCAAGTGTACCTTGGCTTTTTCTTAATTTACACGGTAGACGCTTTATTATTTTCTGCTTAAGCTGAAACATCAGATGCAGTCTGAGAATGGCTATCAACTGTCTGTAAAATAAATAGATTGGAAGATTTTAAGTTATCACTCTGGCTATGGCATTCAAAGCGAGGGTATTGAGTTTGTTCCTTTTGCAAAGATCTTACTCGGGGGCTTGGGGAAAAACATGTAGTTGGCTAGTTAGAGGTTAGAACTGAGGTAACGAAGATTGAATAACAGATGATCAAATTTTGGATATATGTAGAATAATAAAGTAATAATTACAATTTCAGATAAAATGCAGTAATGAAACAATCAATACAAGATTAATCTACTACACCAGCCCAGATAGCTAGGTAAGCCTAGATTACATAAGAAATTAATACCAGTTGTCCACATACAATCTATAATTTAGTGCAGATGTGGTTATATTATAAGCCACCGGAGTATGGCACTCCCGTCTGTGGTAACCAATCATCTCCTAGCAGGAACTTGGATACTGTAAAATTAGCCGCTTCCTTACCACTAATTTTGTGAAATCCAGGCCATGTAACTCGTTCCTTAGTTACTGATCCAGGTCCCGTGTTGCCTAACTCAGCATAATATAATGTACTCAGAGCAAAATCTCCAGACCATTCACGCCATCCAGCAGGATTGATCAAGCTATCCATGAAAGATTGGATGTAAATAGTCCTGGAGTATTGTTTCCAGGGCCTTCCTAGATACGTCTGAGTAGTTCCATCGCTTGAAGCCAAATCAGCAGCAGCTTTGATATTACAATTTTGTATAGAAATGCCTGTGTTCTGATTCGGATCAATTCTTCCTTGAGCTGTGATGGCATTGAACTGGTTGGCTAATGGAAGTCGTGGATAAATGTTGCAATTCTGAAATACTGCAGCCGCGTTACCAAATATGAAATCCACCGTGCCATAGATGTCACACTCTGTGTAGTATTGCCTTTGGGAGTGCACGTAGAGAGTGTCTTGGTAACCCTCAAAACTGCAGCTATAGAAAGTAGACTGATCCGCTCCATTTCTTAATGCAACTGCTTGATGCTTGATTCCTCCCGCTGTGTTTCTGAATGTTATATTCACCCCGACAAATCCTTGTCCCACCACAGCTGCAATAGAATTTTGTTTATTGATTATTAGTACATAAATTTATCTTGTTCTTTGCTACTCATATTTAACTTCTAATAGTACTATCATGATATATTTTCTTACCAAATGTAGGGGAATTGAACGTGGTCCATCCATCAACGACATTGTGATTGCCAGTGATCACAGTCTGATTAATGCCATCACCGATCATCATCAAGTACTTCTTGTTTTTGGGGATAGTAATATATTCTTCGTAAACCCCTGCAACAACATAAACCAGAAAATATCCATCACTAGCTAGTGAGTTATTTGGAGCTATCGCCAAAGCTTGATTAATGGTGGTGAAATTCCCGCTTCCATCTTTATTGACAATGACCAGGTCACTTATTGGAATCTCATCAGCACCATCGTCTGTTTGCAGAAGCTTTCTGCCAATTCTCTCAAAGACGGCTCTGTCTTTGCTTGACATTTTTGAAGGTAACTGGCTATTTTTAAATCCTGATAGCCGCTTCTTTGAAGGATAAGACGTTCCTTCATTCATATTATGTCCCCAACCTTTGTTGAATAGAGATAAAGAATCACTGAAAAGTTTATTATCATTTGCGAGAGGGGTGGAGATGCCATTTTTCTGGCTCCAAGTTGATGCTGTCTCTTGAAGGCCATCTAAACAAGTCTGTGTATTTGTTAAAATGGAACTGAGTAGGGTTTGTACTTCTTCGATTCTGGAAGAAGATAAATCTTTGGTGCTTACTGACTGCAATGAACTAGTCAGAAAATCCATGTTGAGATCAGCAAGTAAATGGCAATCTTCAAGAGCCCGGATTGCCCCAGGTGTTAATGCTGAAGATGGTTTCTGATATTTCTCAATCAACAACTTAAACTTGCGAGCATTTGACATGGATTTACGGATGGAGAACTGGCAAACCTTATAGACATTGGCGTTGGTAGTGTTGTAATTTGTCGGAAGAGAGGAGATACATGAGGAAGGATAGGGGGTTGAATCACAAATTGAGTTAGAGGAAGAAACATTATCAGCCACAGACGAAGAAAAAACAAATGAAAGGGCAATTACAAAAAACAGAGCTTGGGAATTTTTAGAAGAAAATTTAGAAGCCATGGTTTTTAAGGTATGATATGAGTCTGAATATGGGAGCGGATTGAATGAGTATAAAGGGCTCCCCAAGTCCCTATATATAGCAGAAGAGAAATCTTGGAACATAGTGAAGTCAAATATATTTGGACGAATCATAAACGTGTGCAATGGATACATTATCAGAATTGTTATTGCCTGCAGTTGTTGTGTTATCAGATATATTTTAATGAAGTCAACATTGCATAGATAAACATATGTCGGAGAATAATAAACGTCTGCTCATCATTGTTGTGTTATTATACAAGTATCTGAATCCATGATGTTTGTAGATATTGATACATTTTGCTCATCATTAGACATTAGCCCTTGTGTGTGTGACTGATATACTAGGAATGTTCTCATCAGAAGCATTAAAATAAGCTTAATGTGCTTATTAAACGCAGAGGAATGTTCAGATACCAAGTACTAATCATTTAAATGAGGTTGTTGATTGTACATGCATCAAGAGTTTCTGATTCACATCATATTCTATGATGTGGATTTGCACATACTAACTGAGATTTTGTTGTTAATGATGATTTTAATATATGTATTAGTATAATTTCAGACGTGCCTAACAGTGGACTTTATTTGGTCATTCATGTATGTACAAGATAACTAATTTTGTTATTGTTTCTACCTACATTACTTAGGTTAGTTTTCTTATACCATTGCCACTGCAAGAGAGAGCTCTGTGGCATTTATGCCAGGACAAATTCGACGCAGAAAATTTAGTAAAAATTGAACCTTAATTAGAATTTAAAAATTGGTCACAATTTCAATCGTGAAAGCTTCATAAAGTTTTTATCATAATTTGATTCAGATAGGCGTTTTATAGGCCATACAGATAGTTATGGCGCATTTTCGTTATTTGCATTGGACATTTTTTTGCTTGCAATTTTGATCATTATGAAAAGAATAAGAAATCTTTAATGTTATTATTTGTAATCCGCTTCTTCACTTCCAGAGTTTGTGGTTTGTTTAGAGCTAGGAAGCTGCTGCACTATGCACCGGGTGCGGATGCGCCAGTGCACCTGCTCGGGGATTCGCGGGGTGCAAGAAGGTAGTTTTCGTAATTTTGCGGTCAATAAAAAAATTTGACTTTCAGTTAAAAACATAGAACTCACAATTTCAGCCCCAAATTTTTTAACTAGCCCCTAATTAGATGGTGTCAAAGAGTTTAAGATAGCGAGTCAAGATTGAATGTTATGTCTTTTATTTGTTAATATGAACTTGTGTATTTAACTATTTGGTTTGATTTGAATTCTTTTGTTTTGTTAATTAACTATATATATATACACAATATACTTATAGTTTTTTTTTATTACCGTATCCCCACACCTGATTTCTCATCAAAAAAATTTGCCGAATTATTGTATCCCCGCATCACGTATTGCCGCACCCGCACTCATACTTCATAGGTTTAGAGAGAGTATTTTGTTCATTGGTTTAGTAGGTTTGCAGGTGTTTCTTATTTCATCAGCGAGTGATTGTTCATGATTTTCCCTGTTCAGCAGGTTTGATTTTCAAAATTGAGCTTTAACTATTTTCAGTTGCGACGGTATCAAAATCCTGGTTCCGCCACTGTTTCTTAATCTCTCCGTCTTGTGTGTGTCACTGCAGTTAACTAATAATGGCATTATCATTTGCATCAAATGCACCTTGGTTTTTCTTATTCTACACTGTAGACGCCTTATTATCTTCTGCTTCAACCATCAGATATAGTCTGGTAATAGCCATCTGTTAATGGAGGAATTTAGTGATACCAAATTCAAAAGTTGTTGGAATAATCGAAATGTGAAAATAGGGGATTTTGGGTTTTGATTGTTTGGAGCTGGACTTCAGGTGTCTCAACTTGTTAGATGTGTCGAATCCTTCAGTTCTCTTAGGATTAAATTTTAAATCCATACAGAACCACTAAGGTTCTGCTGCACAACCCTATTTTAAATACATGTTATTTACATCATTGTGTGTGTTCAAAAGTAAATTCAAAATATAATATATAAATAAGACCTTTTTTTCATGTGAAGTTCTGTTACAGAACCGTAACTAATACTTGAAATAAGCTAATGGTTCTAAGAGTTTATGTGTTAATCATAATCATGTTAGTATACTGTACGGATTTGAAGTTTATCATTAAGAAATATTATCTATAATTAATTAAAGGTTATTCCTCGTTTCAAAGAGAATTTTTTTAAAAAAATTATCACTCTGGCGATGGCATTCAAAGCGTGGGTATTGAGTTTGTTTCCAGGGCTCAAGGGTCTGAAACAATGTTCTTTTTGCAAAGATCTTACTCAGGGTTTTGGGAGCATACTTCGGTAGTTGGCTAGCTAAAGGTTAGCTGATTGAGGTAACGAAGATTAAATAACAGATTATCACATTTTGGATATATGTAGAATAATAACACACAATGCAGTAATGAAACAATGAATACAAGATTAATCTACTACACCAGCCCAAAAAGCTAGGTAAGCGTAAGCCTAGATCACATAAGAAAAAATACCAGTTATCGACGTACAAACTATAGTATAGAGCGAATGTGGTTAAATTATAACCCGCCAGAGTATGGCACCCCCGTCTGTGGCAACCAATCATCTCCTAACAAGAACTTAGATACTGTAAAATTACCCGCTTCCTTACCACTAATTTTGTGAAATCCTGGCCATGTAACTCGTTCCTTAGTTACTGATCCAGGCCCTGTGTTGCCAAACTCAGCATAGTATAATGTACTCAGAGCAAAATCTCCAGACCACTCGCGCCATCCAGCAGGATTGTGCTATGGATTAAGCAAATAACTACTAATTTAAGAGAACACACAGTAAACTTGAACACACGAAATGGACTGTTTGATTAATACTGAATAATAAAAGATATGACAAGGACCATCAATCGTTACAAACGGATTACTAGCCCTGGCCTTCCAACGTTCGAGAGGTTGGACTCTCCCAGATCTACTCTTACTCACACAATGCATAAAAACCCTAATCAGCCTTCCTACCCCCTTTTCTCCACCACAAACAATGTTCATTTCCTCAATTACCCTTGACATCTGGGATGACCTTTTTACCCTTATTCCTTCTAGAATACGTCCATAGTTTTGGGCCTGGACCGTTCTTATCTTGGGTCATTGCATTACCCCGGGCCCAAACAAGCACCTTGTCCTCAAGGTCAAAAGCTGGAAATCGGTTAGCTACTAAGTCTGACTCTTCCCAAGTTGCTTCCCAATCCGGCATCCCCTTCCATTTGATGAGCACTTCCAATGGAGACCCTGCATGTTCAGACTTCTGTCGAACTCCCAGCACCAGCTCAGGCTCTCCTTCTAATATCATATCCGCTGATAATTGAGTTGGCAAGGTGGGTGATACCTTCTGCACCCCCACAGATTTTTTGAGCTGCGAAATGTGAAATACATCATGGATTCTAGCCGATGCTGGTAGTTCCAATCGATAAGCAACTCTCCCAATTTGCTGCACCACTTTAAAAGGCCCATAGTAACGTGGAGATAACTTATCATTGGTCCGAGTAGCCAAGGACTGCTGCCTATATGGTTGTAACTTGAGATAGACCAAATCTCCCAGTTGCAACGACACTTCCCTTCTACCTGCATCCTCTTGGCACTTCATTTGTAGCTGAGCTTTGAGGAGGTGAGCCTTCAAATCATCTAAGATGGCATCACGTTCTAACAACTGTTCCTCCAAAGTGGCTACTGCTGTAGCTCCTCTCTCAAAAGCTATTAAATGTGGCGGCTCTCGACCATAAACTGCCTGAAAAGGCGAACACTTTGCAGATACATGAAATGAGGTGTTATACCAGTATTCGGCCCAGTGTAGCCAATCAGCCCATGACTTTGGCTTGCCTTGTATGAAGCACCTCAAGTAACTTTCCAGGGTCTTATTCACCACCTCAGTTTGCCCATCCGACTGAGGGTGATAAGCTGAACTACGATGCAAGGCTGACCCCTGAATGCGAAAAATCTCCCTCCAAAACAGGCTCATGAATATCTTGTCTCTGTCTGAAACAATGGTCACTGGGTAGCCGTGCAACCTGACTATTTCTTTCACAAAAATCTGGGCCACCGAAGGCGCGGTAAAAGGGTGTTTGAGGCTGATGAAATGACCGTACTTAGTCAGACGATCCACCACTACCAAGATGGTATCAAATCCTTTCGATTTAGGCAAACCCTCCACAAAATCAAGGGAAATATCTTCCCACACACGGTTGGGGATTGGTAACGGCTGTAGAAGGCCAGCAGGAGACAAAGAGGAGACCTTTTGTTGCTGGCATGTTTGGCATGACTGCACATACTTAGACACTGCCTTCCTCATGCCACACCAGAACCACTCTTGAGCCAATCTCTGATACGTTTTAAATTCCCCCGAATGTCCACCCACTGGTGAATCATGGTATTCGCTGAGCAATTTCTGGACCAGTGTCGAGCTTGCAGGAATAACAACCCTCCCTTTGTAACGCAATACCCCCTGAACCAAGGTGTAACCACTTGGGCAATGTTGTCCCTTTTCGATTGCCTCACAGATCTGTTGTATGCCCCTATCCGCTTTAATTTTCCGTTGAACCTCCTCCCAATCCACCGTATAAGACGACACCAATGCCCCTAATTCCATTTCTCCCCCAGTTTTTCTCGACAAGGCGTCCGCGACTACATTATTTCTGCCCGGCCTGTAGCAAATTTCAAAGTCATATCCCATTAATTTGCTGATCCAACGTTGGTATTCAGTACCAATTTCACGCTGCTCCATCAGAAATTTCAAACTCTGTTGATCAGTACAAATAACAAACTTCCTGCCCAATAAAAAATGACGCCACTTCTGCACTGCGAAGACGATTGCCATGAGTTCTTTTTCGTATATAGAGCGGAGTCTGTTCCGTGAACCCAACACCTTACTATAAAAAGCAACCGGGTGTCCTTGCTGTATTAACACAGCCCCCAATCCATACCCCGAAGCGTCTGTTTCCACTCTGAACGGAATGTCAAAATTCGGAAGCATTAAAACGGGTGCCCCCATCATGGCTGATTTGAGCGTGTCCAAAGCCTTTGTTGCTTCTTCTGTCCAACAGAAACTATCTTTTTTGAGCTGTTCAGTCAGTGGAAACGCGATACTTGCATAACCCCGAATAAACTTCCTGTAATACCCCGTCAAACCCAGAATGCCTCGCAACTCCTTTAGGTTTTTTGGAACTGGCCAGTCCAACATAGCTCGGATTTTCTCAGGATCAACCTCGACCCCTGCAGGAGTTATGATGTGTCCCAGATACGATATTCGGCATTGACCGAATTCACACTTCTTACGGTTAGCATACAAGCTGTTCTGCTCTAATACTTCCAAGGCAGCTTGCACATGTTGACAGTGGAGCTCTTCGTTCGGGCTATAAATAAGGATGTCGTCGAAAAACACCAGAATGAATTTCCGAAGATATGGGCGAAAAACATCATTCATAATAGCCTGAAAAGTTGCCGGGGCATTCATGAGGCCGAATGGCATAACCAGGAATTCGTAATGGCCCTCATGGGTGCGAAACGCTGTTTTTGGAACATCCTTTTCCTTCATTCTGATTTGATGGTAGCCCGACTTAAGGTCAATTTTCGAGAATACCTTCGAACCATGTAGCTCATCCAGGAGCTCGTCAATGATGGGAATTGGAAATTTGTTCGGGACGGTGGCCTTATTTAATGCCCGATAGTCTACACAAAACCTCCACGAACCGTCTTTTTTTTTCACCAGTAAAACAGGGCTTGAGAAAGGACTATCCGAGATCCTTATGATACCAGCTTTCAACATATCGCGAATCAGTTGCTCAATCTCATCTTTTTGTACTTGTGGGTAACGGTATGGGCGCACATTAACTGGATCCACCCCCTCCTTGAGAACTATGCTGTGTTCCTTTGTTCGTTTCGGTGGCAGCCCTTCTGGCATATTAAAAATACCAGCATACTTGTCCAAAATGGGTTGCAAAAATGTTGGAGTCTGCGGTTCTGCCCTTGATTCTTCTGCTATGTCCTTTCTTTCAATTCTGTTCAATTCCACTAAAAACCCGCCTTTCTCCTTCTTTAACTGCCGATACATGGCTTTGAGTGAAATTTCAGTTCGCCCGAGGGAAGGGTCTCCCTTCAATGTGATCGTGTCACTACCCATCATGAATTTCATAGTCTGTGTTTTCCAATTGGTGGTAGTATTACCCAGCTTTTCCAGCCACTGAACCCCCAAAATTACGTCCGAGTTCCCCAATGACAATGGTAAGAAGTCCTCCACTATTGTTAACCCTTGTAACTGCAGCACAACAGATTTGCACTCCCCTTGGCCTTGAACAGACTCACCAGTGCCCAACGAAACTCCAAATCCTTTTGTTGAAGCTAACTGCAGGCCTAACGCTTCCACTGCTTCTGTTGAGATGAAATTATGTGTCGCCCCCGGGTCGACCATAACTATCACCTTCCGCCCCTTAATGGTACCACACAATTTCATAGTTCTTGGGCTTGTAAGTCCCATAACTGAGTTAAGCGAAATCTCAGGACGCCGTTCTTCCCCGGTGGTCTCCTTCACTTCGTCCGAGGTGGGGCTGTCTAAACTCTGCTCACTATCCTCCTCATCGTCCCCTTGTGTTAACAAAACACTGAGTTCCCTCCGTCGACACTTATGGCCCACTGACCACTTGTCATCACATTTGAAACAAAGACCGCGTGCTCGTTTATACTGCAATTCCTTATCAGACAAACGACGAACTTCCCCCAGTGGATTAGCCACTGGCACATGAGAGGTTGCTCCTGAAATATTAGACGCACTACCCGATAGGGCCTTACTAGGAGAAGAGAATGAGCTGAACACACTCTTAGGAGAAGTCACTGTAGGACTACTGGAGGGTGACAGTCTTGAGGCATACCCTGTCCTCCTATCTTCCCATTTGCGGCTGGAGCCTAACCTTAATTTATCCTCCACCATAATAGCTAACTCCATCGCCTGGTCTACCGACATAGGCCCTTGCAAGCGCACTTCCGCCCTAATGTCTTCCCGTAACCCAATTAAAAACTGCCCAAGAGCTAACTCTTCTGGTACCCCCTCGAGAGGGGCCATCAATTCAATAAACTTCAAACGGTAATCTGCCACCGACCCTTCCTGGGTATGGGCGAGCCATTGCTCCTGCAAAGTGCCTGCTGCCAGAGTACGAAACTGCCGCCTAAGAAGAGTTTTAACCTGTTCCCAACGGTCAATTGGGCGTCTGCGGTGTTCCCATTGAAACCATAACAACGCCTGACCCTCAAGTGCAACCACAGTCGCCTCTATTTTTTCTTCCTCCGTCAAACGATAAAAGTTAAAATATCGTTCTGCACGTAATATCCACCCATCCGGGTTACTGCCATCAAACAAGGGCAGATCTAGTTTCTTATGTCGCCAAGTGTTACTACCTCCTTCCCAATTGGGCCTTCCGGGACCTCCTCCAGACCCCCTGCCAACATGACTACCATCCCCAAACAAAACCCCTTTATGCATACCCCCAACAGTAGCACTCTGTTCACCTATAGGGCCTTTACTACCCGGACTAATAAGGGAACCAGCATGAGAAGAGAGGGGTACCTCACGATTTGGGGAAACAAGGCCCTGAAGCTCAGAGAACGCAGCACGAATCTCCGACTGAAACTTAAGCTGGTCATCCCGAAGAGTGTGAATCATTGACTCCTGATGCTCACGAGCGCGGGACAACCGCCCCTCCAAACGGCTTGTCGCTGCAGCCAACTGAGACTCCTGTTTTTGAAATGTTTCATCGAAGCTGGAAATGAAACGAGAAGTGAGAGACAACTCCATTGCACCAATCGCAGCCTTAACTGCTGCTGAGACCTCTTCGGTCACCGTCCCACGGATCGTCGTGGGTAGCGACGCTAACTGTTCCTCAATAGCCTCAATACGCTGGACTGTAGAAGGGTTACCCATGGATCTACTGCTCTGATACCACGTTTGCTATGGATTAAGCAAATAACTACTAATTTAAGAGAACACACAGTAAACTTGAACACACGAAATGGACTGTTTGATTAATACTGAATAATAAAAGATATGACAAGGACCATCAATCGTTACAAACGGATTACTAGCCCTGGCCTTCCAACGTTCGAGAGGTTGGACTCTCCCAGATCTACTCTTACTCACACAATGCATAAAAACCCTAATCAGCCTTCCTACCCCCTTTTCTCCACCACAAACAATGTTCATTTCCTCAATTACCCTTGACATCTGGGATGACCTTTTTACCCTTATTCCTTCTAGAATACGTCCATAGTTTTGGGCCTGGACCGTTCTTATCTTGGGTCATTGCAGATTGATCAAGCTATCCATGAAAGAGTGAACGTAAATAGTTCTTGAGTACTGTTTCCAGGGCCTTCCTAGATACGTCTGAGTAGTTCCACCGCTTGAAGCCAAATCAGCAGCAGCTTTGATATTACAATTTTGTATAGAAATGCCTGTGTTCTGATTTGGATCAATTCTTCCTTGAGCTGTGATGGCATTGAACTGGTTGGCTAATGGAAGTCGTGGATAAATGTTGCAGTTCTGAAATACTGCAGCCGCGTTACCAAATATGAAATCCACGGTGCCATAGATGTCACACTCTGTGTAGTATTGCCTTTGAGAGTGCACGTAGAGAGTGTCTTGGTATCCCTCAAAACTGCAGCTATAGAAAGTAGACTGATCCACTCCATTTCTTAATGCAACTGCTTGATGCTTGATTCCTCCCGCTGTATTTCTGAATGTTATATTCACCCCGACAAATCCTTGTCCCACCACAGCTGCAATAGAATTTTGTTTATTGATTATTAGTACAAAATAAATATATATTTAAATTTTAATAGTACTGTAATGATTTATTTTCTTACCAAATGTTGGGGAATTAAACGTGGTCCATCCATCGACAACGTTGTGATTGCCAGTGATCACAGTCTGATTAATGCCATCACCGATCATCATCAAGTACTTCTTGTTTTTGGGGATAGTAATATATTCTTCGTAAACCCCTGCAACAACATAAATCAGAAAATATCCATCACTAGCTAGTGAGTTATTTGGAGCTATCGCCAAAGCTTGATTAATGGTGGTGAAATTCCCGCTTCCATCTTTATTGACAATGACCAGGTCACTTATTGGAATCTCATCAGCACCATCGTCTGTTTGCAGAAGCTTTCTGCCAATTCTCTCAAAGACGGCTCTGTCTTTGCTTGACATTTTTGAAGGTAACTGGCTATTTTTAA
Source organism: Daucus carota subsp. sativus (assembly GCF_001625215.2). Taxonomy (NCBI): domain Eukaryota; kingdom Viridiplantae; phylum Streptophyta; class Magnoliopsida; order Apiales; family Apiaceae; genus Daucus; species Daucus carota. Next base: position 60,928,738 of record NC_030383.2, on the reverse strand, counting down.
ATCCTGATAGCCGCTTCTTTGAAGGATAAGACGTTCCTTCATTCATATTATGTCCCCAACCTTTGTTGAATAGAGATAAAGAATCACTGAAAAGTTTATTATCATTTGCGAGAGGGGTGGAGATGCCATTTTTCTGGCTCCAAGTTGAAGCTGTTTCTTGAAGGCCATCTAAACAAGTCTGTGTATTTGTTAAAATGGAACTGAGTAGGGTTTGTACTTCTTCGACTCTGGAAGAAGATAAGTCTTTGGTGCTTACTGACTGCAAAGAACTAGTCAGAAAATTCATGTTAAGATCAGCAAGTAAATGGCAATCTTCAAGAGCCCGGATTGCCCCAGGTGTTAATGCTGAAGATGATTTCTGATAATCCTCAATCAACAACTTAAACTTGCGAGCATTTGACATGGATTTACGGATGGAGAACTGGCACACCTTATAGACGTTGGTGTTGGTAGTGTTGTAATTTGTCGGAAGAGAGGAGATACACGAGGAAGGATAGGGGGTTGAATCACAAATTGAGTTAGAGGAAGAAACATTATCAGCCACAGATGAAAAACAATTAAATAAAAGTGCAAATGCAAAAAACAGAGCTTGGGAATTTTTAGAAAAGAACTTGGAAGCCATGGTTTTAAGGTATGATATGACTCTGAATATGGGAGTGGATTGAATGATTATAAAGGGCTATCCAAGTCCCTATATATAGTAGAAGAAAAATCTTGGAAAATAATGAAGTCGGATATATTAGGAGGAATCATAAACGTGTGCAATGGATACATTATCAGTTGAGGACAAAATTTCGGAACAAGAATTGTTATTGCCTGCAGTTGTTGTGTTGTTTACTTATTTTAATGAAGTCAACTTTGCATATGTTGGAGAATCATAAACGTGTTGGACGGATATAGAAGCATTTGAAGTAAAAAATGTGTGAAATTATGTTGCCTGCAGTTGGTTTATTATTAATACATTGATATACAAGTATCAGAATCCTTGATGTTTGTAGATATTAATGCACTGATATCTTTAACCTCAAACCAAAGTACAGCAATCATAGTTCTTTATGGAACGTCGTAAACATTCTGCTCATCATTGAACTTTGTGTGTGTGACGGATACTAGGAATGTTCCTTACTAACCGCGGAGGAATGTTCTGATACCAAGTATTAATCATTTAAATGAAGTTGTTGACTGTACATGCACCAAGAGTCTCTGATTCACATAATATGCTGTACTGGAGATTTCTGCAAACTAACTGAGATTTTGTTGTTGATGATTATTTTAGTATAAGTCTAATTTTGACGTGTCTTCTCGTGGACTTTATATGGTCATGCATTTAGTTACAGGAGAACTATTAGTTATAGTCTCTGCCTAAGTTAGTTATGTATTAAGTAATGCCAGGTCCACATACACGGATACATAAATATGTACAGAATGACGTGGATTCCACTATTATTTGTATTTTGTTGTTCTTTTCTTTTAGCTTTGTATCCTGCTCTCCTTTTTTTTTTTTTAAGCTTTGAGTCTTCTAGTCTACCGCTACTTTTTATGTATTACCATTACTACTGCAAGATAAAGCTGTAACATTAGCAACTTTATTTGAAAATTAAGCTCAACCCTTATTATGTAATCACATAAGTATCAAGTACAGGAAATATTTTGCCCTCATTAAATCTATAAGCTACTGAAAAATATAAGGGGTGCCAGTCTTAGGTATCCATTGATCTCCTAATATGAAGTTATTTACTGTAAAATTAGCTGCGTCTGAGGAGTCAATTATGTGAAATCCTGGCCATGTAACTCTTCCTCCTATCCCCGCTCCAGGCCCCGTGTTATTAAACTCAGCATAGTAACTTGTATGCAGGGCGAAGTCCCCTGACCACTCGCGCCAACCATCTGGATGAATTAAGCTGTCCATAAAAGTGTGCATGTAAATTGTCCTAGAATACTCCTTCCAAGGCCTCCCCAGATATGTGTGTGTAGTTCCATCGCTAGCAGCCAAATCATCAGCAGCCCTTATTTTGCAATTTTGTATTGAAATTCCAGTGTTCTGATTTGGATCAGTCCGTCCTTGAGCTGTGATGGCATTGAACTGTTTGGCTAGAGGCAGGCGCGGATATATGTTGCAATTTTGAAGCACAGCAGCCGAATTACCAAATATGAAGTCAACCGTGCCATAGATGTCACAATCTCTGTAAAATTGTCTTAGTGAGTGGACATATAAAGTATCCTGGTAGCCCTCGAAACTGCAGCTGTAAAATGTTGACAAATCTGCACTGTTTCTCAGCGCCACTGCCTGCTGCTTCGCTGCTCCTGCAGTATTCCTTATCGTAATATTGACTCCAACAAATCCTTGCCCAGCAACAGCTGCATAAATTACACATTAACAAGAACTTAATGTAACAGACAACATGCATATATTGATTATGGACTACTATTTTCCTGATATTAGTCGCCAAATTTTGGCTATGGCCTTAAAAATCTAAAACTTAGTTTTATTAATTGGTTGTGAAAATGATGGACATTCAGAAATTAATAATCTATACTATACTATAAAAAGCCAACATGAGTATAATTTGTAGTCGTACAAAAGTTTGGTTTGGTACTCTCTTCTAAAAATAAAAGTCTACAAGTAGATATCTATTAAACAATTTCATATACTAAAACACTCCTTATGTATATTAATATCTTTTTAAATATAATTTATAATTAGTTGAAAAAAGGTGAAACTACTGGTAATAACATATATTAATATTAAAAAATACTTATAGATAAATGTATAACTAATTATAAATATACAATTTTGAATATCTTTTGTCTAAAATAAATATGAATAATTAGAGACGCTACTTTTTAATTATAACGTATTCTACTCGAAATTTAACTCCAACGTGTTCGAGTTCATTACAAACACGAATTATTACGGAACATACGAAGATATATGAAATATGAAAATTTTGATTTAAAATTAATTGAATAATAAACTGTCACATATTAATATCAGAAAAATATTTATAGATAGGTAATAAATTGTGAAAGCTAAATTTCCGTTAGAAGATATAATTAGTTAGTTAATATAATTTAACTAAAATCCAAATCATCAAAACTAAAATACTAATAAAATGGTGTTAAGATTTAAATTATAATTAATAAATTATGAATTATATAACCGTCCGTGCTTTGCACGGGGTTAAAGGCTAGTTATTTTAAATTATGGTCAGTACATAGGCTGTTTTTGTTGACCTGATTAAGTTCTAATAGTTATCATCATGTCGTAAATAAAGAAACGAAAAAAGTAGCTATATGCACTCAGAAATGAAATAAGAATAGAAGTTTTACCCAATGTCGAAGAGTTAAATGTACTCCAGCCATCACCAACACTGTGGCTGCCAGTTATTACTGTCTGATTGATACCATCCCCGACGATCATCACATATTGTTTGTTCTTAGGAATGGAGATGTATTCTTCATAAATTCCAGCAAGGACATAAATCACAAAGTATCCAGAAGTAGTTTCAGATTTTTCTGGAGCCGCGGCCACAGCATCATTGATAGTAGTGAAGTTTCTGGATCCATCTTTACTGACTGTAACATTCGCGAACTTTTCCCAATATAAAATTTCACCTTTGGGTGTTGAGCTATTCTTAGGAGGTTCAGATGGCCGAATTTCCCTTTCAGGAATCCACCCTTTGATGAATAGGTCCAACGAAAGACTATAAAGCTTAATGTCCTTCGCGACAAGAGTAGATATGTCATTGTTTAGACGGAACCAGGAAGAAGCTAGTTCCTTAAGTCCATCCAAACAAGTTTCTGTGTTGGTCAGAATGGCACTTAGTAGGGTCTGTACATCGTCAGCTCGTACTAAGGACAGGGTTCTAGTTTTGTTAACAGCAAGGAGAGAAGTACTGAGAAAATCCTTGTTAAGACTGACAAGAGAATGACAATCTTGAAGAGCCAGAATGACACCTGGTTTTAGTGAAGAAGAGTGCTGGAGGTACTTGTCTATCAGTGTCATGAGTTTATGTGTGGCAGCTATCGAGTTAACGATAGAGAGTCTGCCATTTTCATAGATATTAGCACGACGATGATGGTAATGTATAGGGGAAGTTCTACAGAAGGGGTGGTTTGGAATGGCCTTGCAAATGGGGCTGGAGGGGAAAAGTAATTCTGCTGTGGAGGGGAAGAATAGGGGTGAAAGTGTAAAGATGATAAAATAAGGTAGGAGAAAGAGAAGTTTAGAAACCATGGTCCAATTTCGGATAAAAATGTTTTGGAAAAATAAGAAAGAAAGTTTTATGTAAGTGCTGAAGGAATGTCTGTGGTATTCTTCAGTAGCTGAGTGTGCATATTTATAGTAGAACAATTTGGGAAAATTGTGTCAAATGTTGATATATTTTGCATATTAGAAGTTACGCTGATCAATGACGGAACTAGGATTTTCAAATGTTTTGAGATCAACAAATATTAAAATTATATGAAATAAATATTAATTGATTTTCTGATCTTATCGGCCTTGAGTCTGCATTTTTTATCCAATAAAGTTGAATATATGTATTATTGTTTGAATTATTGTTTTCGAAAACTAGGAGTCCGCAAGTGGTAGTCAAAATACAAGAAGGGGCTGCGGGATTAATCAGTAGTTTTGGTAAACAGCTGAACACTTTGAAACGATGAGCTGCTAGTAATTGATGTTAACAATTGATTAAGCTGTTTTTCTTTTGATTTTCTGACATTGTGTTACACTATTTACATGTTTAAAGCATGCATATAATCACCTGGTGGTAGAACTATTAGCAAGTAAATAATTAGGCTTTGTTCTGGTAGGTAAAATTGCATGCCCTAGATAAATCCTTGGCAGCCACTCCCCACTAATACTCATTCGTCTCCCTATATTCTTTAGATTGAAAACACGTATTAAAGGCATAGTTTCATAAAATAATTTAATCAGAAATTTTTTTAAAATAAATTATGAAACTGTATCTTATAGGAGTTCTAAAATATGTGACAGTGAAAAAATGATAAATAAATAGGAGGAAGAAGGGAGTAATTTAGGATATATATTGCCTATTAGGCTATTACGATCTACGTGATTTTTGCTTGCAAGTCATTTTATGAAGGGTGTTATTACTGAGAGAGTAATGTGATGAAGAAAATAGTAATTACTCACTCCTTCCCCTTTTATGGGTTGATTTCAACTTTTCTCAAATTGACTTTATATTGACTGAAATATATATGTATCATATAATTGAAAAAAATAATAAAAATTATATTATTAGAAAGTATATCTAGTCTATTTTAATATACAACTTTCAGATTATAAAAAAAATGAATAAATAATTTGTAATGTCTAGTCAAAAATTGGTCAATTGACTCTTTGAAAATGAAAATAGACATGTAAAAGAGGACGTGTACTAATTACAGATATTTCTAACTAAATATTACAAAATCTTGCCACATGAAAGGGAAAAAAATAGCTAAAGGCTAGAGTTCTTGTGAGCCATCATTTGGCACCTTACAGCTCTATTAAAATGTCAACAAAGGTGTATAGGAAGGCCTCTTAAACAGATTTGATATCAGTTGATTTCAATACAGGCGGTTTGTGTTAGGATCTTAAATTAGTTTATGAGCCTCAGTTAAACGATCCCCAAGTAAAACTACATGATTACATTATAACTCCATCAGTCCACAAACCACTTTCCTTTTGTGTATATATTCAATGAACTTTTTTATTTTTAACATTTACGATCTTTTTGTATAAAAAGTCATGTTACAATGTATTTATTTTTTATATTAAAATTAGCATTTTTAACTTGCATATTATATATTTCATATTTATGTATTTATTAATTGAATTTTAAAAATAAAACCTACTTTTATTAGAAATATAACTTCTTTTTTCCCAGGTCCGTAGATTTGGCGAAACCAAATACTTGGATGTTGACTTGGAGACACGAATATATGAGGATTTTTAACCTTTACTCTTTACTGAAATGGGATAAAAATATTCTAAATAAAATTATAAGAATAAGGTACTGATTAATTTTTTTTATATTTTAAAGTAACATTTTAATTTATTATTGAATTTTTTTAACCAACTTATTTTATTTTATATCAGCTCTACGGGTTTATTTAACATATCAAATTAATATGAAATATAAATTCAAATTTTAATTAATATAAAAAATCAAAACAAATTATTCAAGATAAAATAACTAAAATTCTAAATTTAATATATTCTAATAATATATATCTATATATATAATATATAAAAACCCCCTAAATAAATAATATATTCCCTCTTTGAATCTCCTTTTCTTTGTACTCTTTCAGGTGCTTTTCTTCTGGATTTGCTTGGTGCGTTATTCCTTAATGCATTCAGTATTTACGATTTTTTGTCCTCGTAGAATTCGGTTATTATTCGGTATTGCATTTTTTCCCCTTTATTCATTGTTTGATTAGGATTTATTCGGTATTCCTTTTTTTTTTTTTACCTTTATTCATTGTTTGATTAGGATTTAAAAGTTTGATTTTTTGTAAGTTAGGTTGTTGTGATTGCTGTTACTTTATATTCAGACGTTGCATCCGGTGAGGAGGAGGATTCGGTAATCATTTGGTATTGCATTTTTTCCCCATCTATTCATTGTTTGATTAGGATTTAAAAGTTTGACTTTTTGTAAGTTGGTTGTTGTGGTTGCTGTTGCTTTATATTCAGACGTTGCACCCGGGGAGAAGGAGGAGGTTATCACTCTCTTGATGATAATGGATGGGCCCAGCTTCTCGAACGAAAAGAATTCGATTGGCAGTAGTCGTGGTTTATACAAACTTTCATCGAGGAAAATATACGATATTGAGTTACCAGAAGCTGTTGGAAGACTAATTTTTAGAACAAATAAAGGTTAGTTATTAACTCTCGGTAGAGATTTGCAAATCAATCTTTTGCATCCTCTGTTGAGTCCTTGTTCTTACGTTTTCTAGGCAGTATGAATATGACGAAGACTCTCTTGAAAAAGTGATTGAATAATTTATATAAACATACACTTTTTTGATTTAAAGTCGAAAAAAATCTAAAAATCCGGGTATATAAGACAAGACAAACACACGCGATATCTATATTATCTATAATTCTATTTATTTGACAGATTCCATAATTCTAAAATTAACAACAAATTACTCCGTATTATTATTTATTGATCTAACAGTGACTTTATCCCAAATTTTTTCCGAAATAATGTGACAAAGAAACGACGAGTCCCATTATTATCAATATTAGTAAAATCAACCATATATTACAAACCAAGATTTGGTATAAGATTTTATAAAAAAGTTATGATTTTTTTAATATACTTATCATTTTCTGATTTAAAATTTTATTTAGACATTTTATTACTCTCTCACAATATTAACTTTGCAAGCGGGCATTCAATTGCATAATCCGTGAACCCAGACGAGACTCGGTATCAAACTTTACAGCCTCCACTCTCTCCTCCCCGCTCTCTCTCTTGTCCGTAAACTCTCTTTTCTCTCCGTCTCACGGTTTGTAATTTTTGATCCTCTGTTTACGATTTTGTTACGATTTTTGTATTTCATGTTGTTGCGAGAGTGTTTGTGATTTTGTTAGTAATCTCTGATCCTCTGTTTACGATTTTGTTACGATTTGTGTATTTTGTGTTGTTGCAAGAGTGTTTATGATTTTGTTAGTAGTCGATTTCATTTTGTGTTGCTGCAACTGTGTTAGTACTCTATTTCATTTTTGTGTTGCCACTTGTGTCTCGTTGTTAGTAATCTCCTAATCTCATGTCTCGTAATCTCCTGTAGCGCATGCTCTGTTTATAAGTTTGTTTGTACTCTCTATTTTCTTGTCTCTTTCATTTTGTGTTTGTGTGATTAGATGACGAAAAACGAAAAGTATGAAAGAATTTTGCTGTTATTCTTGCTCGAGGCTTTTTGACACTAAGAAGGGCATCACAGATCATAACGAGAGCGTTCACAACGATTTATTTAAGAAGACAATGCCGATCACGAGCTCCTATTATGGAAGCTAGTATGCACAGAATGACCTTCAAGATCACCAAAACGCTAACATCAGGTAATTACTTAATTGATATTTGTTTTCTAGTATATGTGATTTATGTGCAAAAATCTACTGGATTTAGATTTAGCTGAAACAAAAACATATTTTTTTTGTGTGTGTTTTTGCTACATAACATTACATGTTGTTGAATTGTTTGTTCAGTACTTTTTTAGTAATCTTCCATTGTCACTAACAAAATTCTGTTTACTCCAGTGACGGATCTACCTACGAAAATAATGGGGGTCGTATATAATATTTAATAACGATGATTAATCGGAATGATAACATAGAAAACGAATTTTAATATTAATATTATATAATTCTTTACCGTTGCATAACATAAATAAGTCATATTCATCTTAATTAAAATGTTCAATACTAAAATAATAATATAGAAAACAAAAATTTAATATTCAGATTACGTAACATTTTACCGTTTTACAACATTAAATTAAATTAAGAACAAAAATTCTTGCCTTTATCACGATCCGTCCCAGTGGCAACTCAGGTTGTTGTTTCTGAGAAAAAACCTAAAATTAGACTTTTATGTTTGGTCGTGAATGAGTCTCTCTTAATATTTATTATTTTTTACTCAATAAAAATATTTATGTTTATCTCTTTCTATTTTTCTGAATTTGTTCATATTAGATATATTATATTTTGATTATTATATTTATATAGTTAAAATACCTATGATGTTTGGTTAATAACTTAAAAAAAAAAATCTCTTCAAGGTATGAAAGAGCAGTGGGAACTTTTTTATATTTTTCTTTTAGTAAATAAATATAATTCTTTTATAGTAAATTCGATGAATGATGTAAATAATATTTTATAATAATTATTTTAAAATCAGTAATATTTCTTTAACATTTAACAAATTCAACCAAATATGTAATATTAGAAATTATAATATGTTTATAATATGATATTGGATATTAATATTTTGATGAGATTTATATATTTTAATTTATATTTGTGATTTGAAATTTTTGAATATCGGATATATTTTTCGTGAAAATGTGTGAATATTAGATGTTGATATGTTATTCATAAAGTTTGAATGTTTAAATGTTATTTTCTTGACACTTTTAAATGTTGATAATATAAAATTATAGATATTTGAATATACTAAACTATTGAGTACCAAATCTTTACCTCCGGTAATATTTATATATTATCATTATTATTTAAGATAATATCTTTTTCCATCTTAAAATCGAAACTTTGAAGACAAATTTTATTCTTTTGAGATAAAATTAGCCTATTTTGCACATCATATTCATACATGATACAACTAAAAATTTATATAACATAAGTTTATTAAATATTATCTTTTAAAAAAGATGTTTTATTTCAAGTTAAATTTTGTATAATCACTTGACACATATTGATCTTATGAAAAATAGAAATTGGTTCTTTAGTGTTGATTTTTTTTCTGTCAGATCAAAAAATTTAAAATGTATTACTTTTATTTTATAAAATTATGTAACACAAGTGTCCAATCTTTGAAAAAGTAAAAGAAAACTTCTAAAACATAATATTATATAATATATAAATTAAATATTATATCATAGAGAGAAAACAAATTTTAAGTAAGAGATTAATATTTATTACCTTTTTTTGTTTCACTTGGCAAAAAAAAAAATAGTACACAATCGTACATAACAAATATATCCTCGAAGCTCATCTCATCTCCCATCAAGACGCCTTGTGCTTCATTCAACACACAATCTAATACGATATTATTATTATTTTATTTTATTTTTCGATTTTTGATACATAATTTAAATTACTTTTTTATAAAAAACAATAAAAGTATATAAATCAAATTATAATTCATAAAATATATTATTAATGAATAATTAACTCTATTATTAATTAAAAATATGTGTAAATTCAAAATATTAAACTAAAAAGAAAGAGGAGAAAGTATTAATACCCCTTCACTATGTTTTGCTCGTTGTTATGTATTTACTGAGTTTGCGAGACTTTATACCTCAATCTGGTTAAGCTGATGTAGGCTATAAAGATAAAATTTTTTTACTTACGTAACACTTAGCATCTCAATTACAATATCTTATAGGATTAAATGGTTTAATCAAAACTCTAAATGACTATCAATTTATAATTTGACAACTGAGCTAAAAAAGTTTGCATTCAAGTAGTTTGACTGATTATAATTTGCAATAAGGATAACTAAACTCTTAATACTCCCTCCTTCCCATTTTAATAGTCCACTTTGCAAAAAAAAAAATTCCCATATTATTTGTCCTACTTGTTTGTCCAATACAATTTTATACAAGTTTCAATGTTAACATTTATTAGCATGTACAATTTTCATGATTTACAATGCAAACTATGTTGACTTTTAACAAAATGAATGAAAATTTAGTAGTGTTTTTGTATAATTAATGCATAACAATGATTAACAACATATCATATTTAATTTTTCTTAATATGTGTGATTTGAGCAAAGTGGACAATTAAAATGGGAAGGAGGGAGTAACTCCTTACATTAAATATCTTTGACTTAATGATGGGTGCTTTACATCTTGACTCGTATTTAGCACATCGGAGTTCGATGATGAGTTGGAAAAATCTAATTTATGTGAAGACAGAGAGATATACTCCCTTCGTTTTGAAATATAGGTCGTTTGACTTTTTTTCACGTACTTTTAAGTCCTTTGACCGTAAGCTTAAAATCATTATTTTTGAATTTTTTTTCTGAATAATAATATCAATCATATACTTTTATTCAAAAAAAGAAAATTTTGAAAATAATGATTTTAAACATGCGGTCAAAAGACTTAAAATTACAGTCAAGCGACCTATATTTCAAAACAGAGGGAGTAATGATTTCCAAGAATAAGTATATATGAGTATAGTTGTTACTATTTAGCATTAAAGGATTGCTGATAAGTTGATAAATTTTGCGTCTTTACGACAGTCGGTGATAACTGTGTTAATCTATTAAGAATCTTGTTATAAATGTTGCACAGAGATCTTGTTCACTTTCATTAAAATTGAATGAAACCATTTGAGATAAATTTTACATGTTATTGCACTTTATATTTAGTTAACTAGGTTCTTGTTAAATGATCATTATTTATTGCTATGTTGAAAGTGAGCTACTGTGAAACAGTTCAATTTCTCTGATTGGTTGATACTTTGAGGCTATGTTTGTTGGATCAATAATCTCATCAATATTTATAAATTGTTATAAATTGTACCTAAGATGATGTCCAAGATTGTTTAATACTGTATGATCTTGCATTCTGGATTTAAAGTTGATTCCGGACTTCATGATATGCGTTCTAGATTCAAATTGGTTGGAACTTTATGCATGATTCTCGAGGACTCAATCATTTTAAATCTATAAATTTTTGGAATTGCAAATTGAGATCATGACTTGTTTGAATGTTCGTTTGGAATTTATAATGTCTACATTGAACATTTACGTGTTGCTTTGGATCTCATGAGTCGTGACTTATTCTTTATGATTACAGAACTGAACCAAGCATAGCATTTACGAGTTCAAATGATGAGTTGGAGATATTGAGTGACCGGAAAATACAGAGAGAGGTAAGTATTCTGAAGGTTTCTTATATATTAGTTGCTTTCGTGTTCAACTCCAATATTTTGAAACAAAAAGTTTTTTTTTTTCTAAATTTTAATAAAGGCGGCATCTATGATCATATGTTGTGTTAATATTTTATGCGATTTTTAGATAAAATATCATTGAGTTGATGTAGATTTTTTAGGATTTGAGCATTATAATTCAAAATCTTATGGATTTGGTGGGATTTCAAATATCTTAAAATATACTGAACAATCTCACAAACTCCATCATTTTATGAAATTCAAAAGTATCCACCAGCATTTGAATACCATCAGATTTTAATAAATCTTAAATAATCTCAATTGAATATCATTAAATTTTTAAACATAATTTAAATTATTGACTGAATAACCACCATATTTTATAGGATAATTTCAAATTCCAAATAAATACTCCAATATTCTGATAGATTTATTTTACAATAAAGGATTCTCATTAATTAATAACCTCAAAATATAACGTCCCCAGACAATAAATTTGAAGGAGCATCCCGATTTACTTGCTTTTAAATATGATAAAGGATAAATCGACCCTTTGTTTCAGCTTCGTCTTCCAGACACCCAGCGTATCATAAACTTAAAAACCCATCGTCAAAGTTTATAAGTCAGAATCATTTATTTGTATCGTTCGTGTAAAAAGTTAAAAAATATTTATAAAAATTTTAGAACATCAGCTTTTGTTTCATGAATTCTACTCCCTCCGTCCCACCAGATTCTTTACAGTTTCCTTTTTTAGCCGTCCCATCCAATTCTTTACATTTCAAAACTTACCAAAAATAGTCAATGGGTCCCACCACTACCCAACTTTTTCTTCCTTTTCACACTACTTTTACTTCATTTTCACACTACTTTTACTCCACTATCTCCCTTTTATACATTAAAAATTAATGGGTCCCACCACTTCACCCACTTTTCTTTCTTTTTTCACTACTTTATACATATTTCTTAACCTCCGTGCCCAAACCAAACGTAAAGAATTGGCTGGGACGGAGGGAGTACTTCTTTCCCAAACTCTCACTTATAAATTTTAACTTACTTCTAACTTCTATTTCAATTTTTTATTTTAACCAAAAATACTTATTTTAAGCTCACTTAAACGCCCCGACACATGGTTCCTTTGTTCGCTGCATGCATTATCAATGTGAATCGCTTTCTATTATGACATGCTGGAAACACATCTCTTCAATCCACTAAATGCCTTCTCGCATACCTACAAGTCTATATAACCTTTGTTTCCATCACTTTTGTCCTCCGAAGAATTGATATGTTTTTCCCTCTAATAAAACGTCCCTTATAATATCGGAGGATTACCATGATTGATTTGTATTTATTTTTCCTTTAAAATATAATTTTTTTAATATTTTTCAAAAGAATAATTTACAGTTTCCCAAATAATAACGTATACACAATTACACGGACGTATATTATCTATTTGATGCTTGATTATTTTGCATTTGGGGCCAGAGCACATGGCCCAACAAAAGATGTATTTAACATTTGGACTTACTAACAGGCAGGACCTGACAGCAGGGGCGGTGGGCTTGGTATCAATTATCCCCTCAACTTTTAAGTCATATACTAATTCATTTTACTTTTAACGTATCTAAAATAAATTAAACTTTACTGAATTTAAATTCGACTTTTCTATGGTGTATTCATGAGTACATGACACCAAATTCCATTCTTAACTAATTTTGATTAGCTATTAATAATGATGAATTCCTGCCTACACAAAAACTCCACCAATTTGTGACAAAAAAAAAAAAAAAAAACTCCACCAATCAAAACAACCTAAATATCTCAAATTTAGCCCTTAGCATGTGCAAATGGGCACATACTAACCAAATCGATTTAAATTATATATACTCACATATTTTTACGAAAATAATGAACGAAGTCTAATAAGTTAAAATTATGAAAATGTGAAATTTAATTTATTTTGTAAAGTAATAATTTTTTACAGATAAACAAAGCATACGGCCAGGTCCCAGCACTGAACATGTAAATTGAATTGTGGCAGGTCGGTCAATAAAATTGACATAAATTCCATCAATTAATTGTGCATACAAAAAGTCACACACTGCCATTTACTCATTTACCACCGCTTTAGTATTCATAAATATAAATACATTAAAATATGAAATTTTCCCTCGTGACAAGTCCAAGTCGCCATTAATGTTTGCCGTTTCATTTCCCATCTCTTTTTTCCTGAACATAATTACAAATAAAACTATTTTCAAGCTCAAATTTTAATTAAATAATTTATTTACAAATTATTTAATAAATAATTTATTTACAAATTAAATAATTTATTTACAAATTTTCATTCTATATCTCTTCAGAAAACGAAGAAGAGGAAACTACTTATTTTAACCACAAAGTACAAGTTGAAACTTGAAAGTCGAAACGAGTACAGGGAGGAAATACACGAGGAAGGGTACGGGTTTGAATCACAAATTGAGTTAGAGGAAGAAACATTATCAGCCAAAGACGAAAAACAAATAAATGAAAGTGCAATTGCAAAAAACAGAGCTTGGGAATTTTTAGAAAAGAACTTAGAAGCCATGGTTTTTAAGGTATGATTTGACTCTGAATATGGGAGTGGATTGAATGAGTATAAAGGGGCTACCCAAGTCCCAATATATAGTAGAAGAAAAATCTTGGAAAATAATGAAGTCGAATATATGAGTTTGGACGAATCATAAACGTGTTGGACGGATATAGAAGCATTTGAACTAAAAAATGTGTGAAATTATGTTGCCTGCAGTTGGTTTATTATTAATACATTGATATACAAGTATCAGAATCCTTGATGTTTGTAGATATTAATACACTGATATCCTTAACCTCAAACCAAAGTACAGAAATTGTAGTTCTATATGGAACGTCGTAAACATTCTGCTCATCATTGAACTTTGAATGTGTGACGGATACTAGGAATGTTCCTTACTAACTGAGATTTTGTTGTTGATGATTATTTTAGTATAAGTCTAATTTTGACGTGCCTACGTTAGTTATGTACGTTAGTTTTTACGGTGTTTCTAATGTGTGCCCAAGAGCACACAATAAACACAACTCTTATGAAAATGGCTTCGTTTGATTAGTAGATTTGGTGTAAATACAGGGATGCCATTAACATTTATTATATATCCACCAATCAAAAGTTAGTATTCTCATGAGAGTTAGTGACTATTGTGTGCAATTCGTAGTTTTTATAAGTAGAGTTGGGCTCAATGGAGACCAAAAACTTTGGAGTCCTTAGAGACTACAAGATCTGCCATTAAAAGAATATGACAATTAATGAACATGATTAAATATTTTTTGTCCTGCATTTCTTGTCTTGCATTTTTAGTAATGTAATATTAATAATATACATTATTCTTGTCCTGCATTTCTAGTAATGTATTATTAATATTCTTGTCCTGTATTTCTTGTTTCAGTTTTAATTTAAAACTATTTTTATAATTTACACTATTGTTGCCCCGCATTTCTAATAATATAATATTTATAATTTGTCCCACATATTTGGGATATATTTAAGTGTTATTTTGCAACAAATTCAATTCGTTGCAGGACAATGACAATGAGTTCAGTGCCCATCATAACAATGTCCAACTACATCTTTATTTTGTATGCAATTATTATTTTTATTTGTTAGGATTTCGGTGATTGAACACCAATATTATGAAATTATTATTTTATGTTATGCAGAATTTAGAATTTCTGCTTATTGTTCACCGAATTAGAAGTGGAGGACAGGATAGGGAGAGAAATAGAATGTGCAGGACAAATATCTGCAACCCCTTGGATGGTAAGAAATGAATGGCTGTGATTAAGTCTCTAAAGTCTCCACAAAAATCAGTCTCCATAGAACTTTTCTCTTTATAAGTAATCATTTTCCAATCATTAACTGGCCTAACTTATTCATTAAGAAGGTCAAAGATAATACTCCTTTCAAAGGAAAATCAATGATAATGGATTTATGAATATAAAAATATTTGAATCGATAAAAGTTTAACACTCCATAAAATTATATATATGAATAAATATGAATTAAAATTATGCATCATGAATATAATAACTTTTCCAAATTTTAAAGTAATCGACCCAAAATAGACAAAGTTGATAAATAATTTTTGCCACAGTTCATAAAGCAATTTTGTGAAATAATTTTCTTATCAATCTCAGGTCTGCATTTTTTATCCTATAAAATTGAATATGCGTATTTAGAATTCTTATAATTGATTGTTTTCGAAAGCGGTAGTCAAAATACAAGACCGGGCTGCGGGATTTGTCAGTCAGTAGTTTTGGCAGGCAACTGAACTTTGAAACGATGAGCTGCTAGTAATTGATGTTAACAATTGATAATCTGTTTTCCTTTAGATTTTCTAACATTGTGTTACACTGTTTACATGTTTAAAGCATGCATGTAATCACCCTAGTGGCAAAATTGTTAATAAATAAAGAGCAAATTGCAGTATGTGTACTTCGAAATTAATTTTGTTGCAGTGTGATGGTCAATCTATATATTCAATATTTTGATGGTCATACATATTATATACTTATATATAATAAGCGTAAGGGAGATAATTTGGTCGCATGGTCGCATGGTCCAAAAGCTTATCCTCCGTTGGATCGTATATTGAACAAATAAGTACCGTTAGATTAGAATAAAATTAACTCCTAATTCTATAAGGCAACTGATATCTAATTACATGTTTATAATTCCTTTTTTAAATCCAAAACAAATTCTGTCTTTCACATGTTTATGATTTTTTTAATCCAAAAAAAATATTTCCTACCAGCTTTAATTGTAGAATCATATAAATGGCACCGTCACAAAATTATTTTTATCTAATATATTTTAAAATTAATAAGCCGGATATTTGAATCCAAAATAAATATTTCCTACCAGTTTTAATTGCAGAATCATATAAATCGCATTGTCACAAAATTATTTTTATATAATATATTTTAAAATTAGTAAGCCAAATTTAAATCATATTATATTAATTCTAATATAAAATACATTTATAAATATAATCTAATGGAAGTTGACGTCACATATTCTACTCAATATATATTAAAATTTGATAGAATAAATTTAATACTTTGGCATAATACATAAGAGAAAAGGAATGGTTTGATTATAATAGTTTATTTGAAGTAATTAATGACTGTGATTGGTGTATTTTATATTACATCGCCACTGTCGGATGATCCAACATGCGTAACCAGTTTTTTTTTACAGAAACAAGTCTAAAAAGTAGAACCTATATACTTTTACAATAGTTCTGACTCACAAACAAATCATAATTTCAAATTTTATTTAATTAAAAATTTTAATTTAGTATTTATAAATCAAATTCTTTCACACCGCTTATAATATATTTAAAAAATTTATAAATAATTAAAAATCTCCCGTGCCTTGCACGGGCTATAAGCTAGTTTATTTAAATAAGTTAGTGGCTCTGTCAAAGTTGTATTAACACCGTTAAACTCATTGAAATTAATGGTAACTAATTAAACCAGGCAAGCATAAACAGGGAGCTATGCAGCCACAAAATTTAAATAGTTGAGGTAAATCAAATTATGATGCTGCTCCAGACTCCGGTATCTTTTAAGAGAGATTATAATATATATTTTTTATATTTTAACTTAACAAGTTAAACGTAGATCATAAGTATGTTTTTTCGTATTTTATGTTCCGGTTGGATGCAAAAACTATAGATACATTTGTCATTTTACATGATCCTATATCAACCAAAAGCATCCCATATTGTGAAATTGAAGCCTTCATGAAATATATAAAAATATTAGTTTTTATCTCAAATGATAAAGCATATTCTTGATAACAAAAGCATAACATAGCATTGTTTTGATAAATTATAGCTCGGATCCTTGATTATATTACACAAGTTATAAATTGATTCCAAATAAACATAAGATAATCATGTAGAAGTTTTGACATAGCACAATATAAGGCAAAAGTGTCACATTTTTTTATCAAATCTTCTCGGGAGCATTTTTAGGAGGCTAAGGTGCATTTTTATGTGAACTTTTAGCAAGCGCAGGTGCACTCCATGGGGTTCTTCCGGAAGCTTGTACATCTAACTTTGATTCTTTAATGATATCAAGTTTTTTGAGAGTCCTAGCTTTGTTTTGTTTCCTAGTCCCCTTATCCTCTCCACCTCCTTCAAATGTTGTTGTCAGTGTCTCGACAACAGGTGTGCTCATTGTAGCTTGTTTCTATAAATCAGAAAAATACAAAAACATTAAAATTGTTTAGTTCCCCATCTGCAATCTGAACTCTGAGGATGAAGTCTCTTGTCAGTTCATTGAGTCTGAATCGTCTTGCGTTCCCGGAAGAGCTACCAATTCTTTTGCTTATTTAGGTCTATAGGCCCTTTTGTTGATCTGTAAACAAGCATGAAGACATATAACTGTCAAGGGAGCCAAGTGAGCACAGTGAGAATCGAACAGGAAATTTGAGATTCGGATAAAGCGAGGCATAATCATAACTATCTAATCTAGAATGTACGAAAAGTAGACTGATGGATGCTCTTGAAACATTTAGTGGCTTACCTTTCCGCAGATACAGATCTGCTCAAACAAAAACATATTTTTTGTGTGTATGTTTTTGCTACATAACATTACATGTTGTTGAATTGCTTGTTCAGTACTTTTTTAGTAATCTTTCATTGTCACTAACAGGGCCGACTAATAATATTTTGGTACCCTGTTCGATAACTACAAATGATGCCCCCGAAACCTTTTACAATAACAGAGGAGGGTTGGGGACCTTAGGGTTTTATGCGCAAAGCAAGAATGGTAAAAGTGTGATGGAATAATTGATATTCAGAGTGTTTATTAATTATTAGGTTGGATAGATATAATCTAGTTTTGTGTTTGTTTAGATTTAGACCCGTTAGAAATTTAATGCAGTAATATTAATATTTTTTTAAAAGAGTGTATCTGGGTTTTAAAAGAGTTAGTTGATCTAAAACTATATATACATTATAATGGGCTTACAAAATTTAGGGCTCCTTTAAATTTGAGGTCTTGTGCAAGTGCTCCACTTGCATACCCTATTAGCCGGCTCTGGTCACTAACAAAATTCTGTTTACTCAATATAGGCATAAAAGAAGAAAAGTGACATGTGCTTATAGATTCTCAGACTGTGTAAAGATTTTATTCTATGCGCGAAATCAAGCTACAAATTCAATTTCTGGTTTAATTTTACTCTAGCTTATGAATCCCAATTGTATATGTCGATGCGTAATGGCGGATCCTAACAGGGCAAGAAGGGGTCGGTTGACCTTCTAAATTTGGTTTTAATTTTATATTTTCACATGATGCATCAATACCATTTATTAATAAGCACATTTCGGTGGAACATCGATACCAAAAATACCAAAATTTGGTCACTTTCATATTGACTAGGATTTTATAGGCATTATTATACTATTATCAAAAGACTTCTATATTGAATAGAATTTTATTATTAAAGACCTCAATATTCATTAGGACGGTGAAAAACTTTTATATTGATTATAATTTTATGAAAAGACTTCTATATTGATTCGAATTTTATTATTAAAAATTTCAATATTGGTTAAAATTATTATACTACTATAAAACGATTTCTACGGTGTTTAGGATTTGTAATATAACATTCATCCTATCCGCACAGTTAAATCACTAACAATTTAACTTATGAAACAGTTCTATAAAATTCATATCAAAATTTGGCAATCATCATATTATTTTTTATTTTAACAATCATTACTATTAAAAAAAACTTCTATATTTGACAGGAATTTGCATTATAACAATTATCTCACTAATAAAAATATATTACGTTTGTTGTAATTTTTTAGAACTCAAATTATTTAATATACAGAACAACTCTATAAATCTTTTAGCATGCTTCAGAGTTCAAATAAATAAGGAGTTCATATCGATATTAATATAATATCTTATCAATAGAATAATAATGTCAACGATATTATTCGTTTTAATTTTTAAAAATCATACAATTTAGTTTACGAAATAAAATTTTAAAATTTCTATCATATTTCAGAATTAAAATAAATAAGATTCAATATTGATACTAAAGTACCAAAAAACTTGGTCATATATTTTTTTAATAATTATTATTATCATTCAGTATTTTTCAGAAGATTGCGATAAAGACGAATAATGTAATGGTAACACTGACTTGACAAATAGAAATTCAAAGAAAATGAAGTCATTGTCCATATTGCAACATATAATAAAAAAACCGAATCTCTAGACATATGTCAAATATTCGTTTTAATTTTTAAAACTCATACAATTTAATTTAAGAAACAAATCTATAAAATTTCTATCATATTTCAGAATTATTCAATATTGATACCAAAGTGCCAAAAAACTTGGTCATATATTTTTTAAGGGTTAATTATCATTTAATAATTATTATTATTATCATCCAATGTTTTTCAGAAGATTGCGATAAATACGATATGACGGTGGTAACACTAACTTGACAAATAAAAACTCAAAGAAAATGAATTCATTGTACATATTGCAACATATAATAAAAAAACTGAATCTCTAGACATACGTCAAAATATTTGATATCAAATTACTTTAAGAAAGTTAATTAATTTTGTCAAACTACAATATTAGTTTATCAAACAATTGCAACAACGGTTAGATCTACAAAAACTCCAACTAGAATTATATATAATATTTGCCTATTAAATGAATAAAATAATTGCAACTTAAATTTTGAATTTTTGTTCAAGATTAAAGACGCTATAAACGAACTTATATGTGTTAATCTTGAATATTATTCACAATTTAAAAATATCAAACAACATAGTAATTTTACTAAAATAAAACATACTGTTAGAGTTAAGTTCCACAAAGTTCGCATTTAAGCCGTAGTAATTACCAGTCATAATATTTTAGTTTAATCATAAATAATATCTTTAATTATTCAAATTAATATATAATATACCATTTTTAAGTAGTTTTGAATATATAATTATCAATTAATCATTAACATTTTTCAACACTAACAATCATTAAGATCATTATTCTACTTATGAGTTATATTTTAGAACATATATAGTGTTTAGTTATTTATAAAATAATTGTTTTACCTTTTGATGATTGTAACGATTATATTGTGGAACATAACCTGCAAATTGTCAGATATTTACAAATATTGTAAACTAAAAAATTAAAATTGAAACGAGTAGATTATTTTTAAATAATTTTGGACTCTAATACTGTTATTTTGTGGACTCCATAGAACGGAGACCCATACCGTTATGAAATAAATTTAAAGTAGGATCAAATTTCAATATATTGAAAGTCTTATATTAAATAACAATAATTTAAATATCATTTAAAAACAATAATTTAAATGGGTATAATAAAAATATAATAATGTAATTGAAAAAAAAACATTATTCTTCCAATAAATAACAAATTTTAAAATTTTATTTAAACCCGTGCTTGACGCGGGTTATTATCAACTAGTATATTTAAATTGATCTTCATAAAATATTGTAAAAATAATTAGTGTTGCACTAATTTATTAAGTGAAAAATGAGTATAATAACTGGTCTTGTACTAGTTTTTCTGAGTAAAGAAGAATATTAGATTTTGAGAAAAAATATCAAACTACTAGTATTATAAATAATGTTGTGAAACGGTAAAAACTTATATAATCTGAATATTAATTTTCTTTTGTATTATCATTTTGGTATTGAAAATTTTGATCAATGTGGACATGACTTATTTTTGTCAATAAGTCAACCATATATTACCAACTAGGATTTGGTGTAAGATTTGATAAAAATTGATATTTTTTAATATACCTACAATTCTTCGATTTAAAATTTTATTTAGACATTTTATTATTCTATCACAACATTAACTTGAAAAAAAAGTGTGGACATTTAATTGCATAACTTGCGAACTCAAACGAGCCTCACTAACAAACTCTACAGTCTCCACTCTCTCCTCTTCGCTCTCTCTTCAGTTCGTAAACTATCTCTCCTATCCTTATCGCAATTCATAATCTTAGATCCTCTGTTTACGACTTTGTTACGATTTTATGTATTTTGTGTTGTTGCGAGAGTGTTTATGATTTTGTTAGTACTTAATTTCATTTTGTGTATTTTGTGTTGTTGCGAGGGTGTTTATTATTTTGTTAGTACTCGATTTTATTTTGTGTTTTGGGCTTACTACTAACCTCAATAGAGCAGTTAATCAGTTGATTGTGTCTCTGATCTGGCTTTAAGAGTGTTGAAATGTCTGGAAAATGCTTTTTAGACTCTGCTTAGTGCTTACACTGATACACCACTTTAAAAAAGTGCTAATATTTAAATTAGATCAAAAATGAACATACAAAACAAGTACCCACAAGCATTTATAATATATCAAAAACAAAAACCTGTGCGTGATGTCAAGAGGCAGAGCAACATTGATGACATCTGTTGCTTAAAAACCAAAGCCAAAATATATCTGTCGAAATTTTAAACTTTGCTCTATAGCTTTAGTAATATAGAACCTGCAACTCTTACTAACTGCTCAATACCTTCATCAATATCATAATCACCTCTAATAAACCCCGTCCTCTTGGCAGTCTCGACACTTTTTAGGTGAAGCATTCATATTATCTAAACCAGGTGCATCACCTACTTCATTACCCAATAAATCAACCTCTGGCATCATCTATTTCTCAAGAACATCACCCAATGCTTTAAGAGCTTCTTCCGTACCGTCCTCATTAACAACAGAAGCAAGGTGTTCAGAACATCCCTGGTATCCCTATTGCAGGACTCTCAGTACCCGCCTTTTTATCTCCTCGACCAACTTCATCAGCACTTTTACAACATCCCCCTCAAACTTTTTCGCCTTCTCTTCTTCTGTGCTACATTTTTCATTGCTTTTTGTATCTTATGAGATTCTTTAAGAATTCAAAATTCTGATGCTTGTTTCAGCAATCATAATTCCAGAGACTAACTTCTTAGTTCTTACTTGCCTCTTAACAACATAATCAAGATGTCACTTCAGTTCTCGCGTTATACTTGTACTTCCAGAAATACAATGTGCAACATACATATACCAATACCACTATAAACATCTTTAAAAGTCATTCATAAGCGTAGGAAACCTGTTAATGCATATGACTGCACTTGATAGAATAATACTACTGAAACTTTACCAAACAATAATCAAGTTTGCCGTTAAATCTCTTGTTCTTTATTACCAGTATTTCTCTCTCTCTTTTTACTAAAACTCCTATGCAACCACATCAAATGTATCCATCAGATTTGATTCTTTTGGCTGGTGAAGAATTTGTTTAAAATAATCCACCTAGCTTATCATTCTTTGAAAACATCTCTTGCGAGATGCTATCTTCAGATACCATATCTGGCAAATTATTCTACAAGCCGTCGATATCTTTTGAGGAAAACAGCATCTCTGACAACCGATCCTTGGCAGTTTGTACCTTGTACTTTCAGACTTCTATGTCTTCAGTTATAAGATGGTAGGTCTAGACAATTTTTATTTGGCCAATCCTATAGGCTCGAATTATTGACTGTCTCTCATCAGAGAAATCCCACACTACATCTAGTAGAACAACTCTTGAAGCTCCCACCAGATGGATTCCTTCAGAACAAGCTTTTTTAGATGCCCAAAGTACCCTTACTTGCTTCTAGGATCATCCATAGCACTAATTGAAGATTGCCGCTGCTTTGCCTCAAGGTTTCCATCCATGTATAACACTTCCTTCCTTCAGTGTAGCCAAAGTGACTCTGGAGCTGCTCTTTGATAAAAATCAAAGGTTTAATAAACTAACCAAAATTCAATACCCTTTCTTTTAGTGCCACAATCATCCAACAAAGTCCTATAACAAATTTCGTCTTTGCACCGAAATAAGGATCGATGTTTAGTCTTTACAGCTTATCCCTACAAGACAAGAACTAATGCAATCGAAAACAGTGATTTCAAAATAGCCATTTTTAAGATCATTGGTTTTCAGGGAAGCTATTAGCTCATCCTGCAAATTTGTTTGCTGCAAGCGAATTAAGGCATCCTTCAATCTAGGACATGTAATTAGCTGAAGTGAGGACAAACAAAGATATTTGTTGAACATGGCCAAGAAGAATATGTCCATAAAAAACATATTTGTGGTCTTCTAGTATCAACAACATGTTTTTTAGTACCGCAAACCTCTTCCTCCTTTCCAATTGTAGCCATTGCCCGCAACCATTGCCTCTTAGCCATTTTACAACGGGCACTTCTACTTGGGAGTTATCAAGATAAATTGGGCTAATCTTTCATAGATCACTCTTTTTTAATGGGTTAATTATCTGATTGAGCAATCACTTCACACCAATATATCATCCGGGGCACTCTGGAATTTTCGGTCTCATTTGAAACACTGTTTTCAGAAATTGTATCAGTCTTAAACGTAAAAAGTTAAATTCAAAAACAAATCGACAGTTTAAAAAGTGTTACTCATGGGGATTTAACACAGTAGGCTATAGAGATTATGTAGGTACGATTAATTGAATTTTTGAGTCAAAAAATGGCTATATATGAATTATTAGGGTTCTTCATAACACGTCTCTTCCAATATCAATTTTACCCATTTTT
Source organism: Daucus carota subsp. sativus (assembly GCF_001625215.2). Taxonomy (NCBI): domain Eukaryota; kingdom Viridiplantae; phylum Streptophyta; class Magnoliopsida; order Apiales; family Apiaceae; genus Daucus; species Daucus carota. Next base: position 60,904,392 of record NC_030383.2, on the reverse strand, counting down.
TTGGACGCGAAAACTCAATTAATTGTACCTACATAATCTCTATAGCCTACTGTGTTAAAGCCCTATGAGTAACACTTCTTAAACTGTCGATTTGTCTTCGAATTTAACGTTTTAATTTTAAGATTGATTCAATTTCTGAAAACGGTGTTTTAAATGAAACCAAAAATTCGAGAGTGCCCCGGATGATATATTGGTGTAAAGTGAGTGCCCAATTAGATAATTAACCCCTTTTTTAATGTGTAATATCTATTCAGTTCATTACCGCTTTAAAAATTAAGAAGTCTTCACTTATTTTATTATTTGTGACCGAATGCTACCCAACTCAATCAGATAAGGCCAATGCTACCCGACTCAGCCAGATGTGTCCAATATTGATACGTATTAAAGTGTCAAAGCGTTGGAAGTAATCTTAATGTTTGTGTTTTGCCGACTAACAAAAAGTGCCAAGTGTCCACAACCTATGTCCAAGTGCCAAGTGCTAGTGCCCCACAAGAAAACTCGAGATGTAACAAAGAGTAAGGGTATCATCCTTCAAAACAAAAAATCAAATTATAATATAAGAGAAAGAATAATGAAATAGTTTATGCAACACACATTATAATAGATCCTTCTATAGCATTAAAAGCTTCAAATAAATAACCAGCATCAAGCAACTTCTTTGGTAACAACTGCAATCTTCTTTGAGTGAGAAGGTCAATCCAATACTAACCTTTTTTTATTGGAGCAGGGGAAGTGTCCTTGTTCCTTGATCGCTGCACAAATTGACAAAAATCTATAACCAACATCAGTTTTCTAATAATATAGAGCGACACCCATAATGTAACCTGTATTTTTGAAGAAAAGAAAAACAACGCATGTCCAAAACTAAAGTTCAAGATTAAGGTTTATTATAATAACAGAATTTCAGCACAATCTGGGAACAAACAACATACTTTCTATTTGACATGTATAACTGCCAGTCCTGTCAGATATGCAAGAAAGCCTTTACAAGAGTGGTTTTAGTACCAGTGCAGATCATTATATGCTTTAATGGACATTAACAGTGAGAAGGCCTTGATATCTGTTGAATATTAACAGTGAGAAGGCATTGACATCTGTTGAAAATACTCGTGAGAAGGCTTTAACTATGAGATCCTTCCATACAATGAGTTACCACTCCCAAAGAGTTTAACCTGAAAATAGTCTCCTCCCCTTTTAATATCATTGAGATCTCAGAATGCTCAAATATATATCATGCTAGGCCACCATAATTGAGTATTTTTTGTTGATATGTAAACAAGCATGAAGACATATAACTATCAAGGGAGCCATGTGAACACAGTGAGAATCGAACAGGAAATCTGAGATTCGGATAAAGCGAAGCATAATCATAGCTATTTGATCTAGAAAGTACGAAAAGTAGACTGATGGATGCTCTCGAAACATTCAATGACTTATCTTTCTGCAGATACAAATATGTGAAATAAAAACATATTTTGTGTGTATGTTTTTGCTACATATAATTACTTGTTCAGTCACTAACATAATTCAGTTTACTCATGCATGCTGGGAGCCTCAAGAGGATTGGAAACTGTAGGTTCTTGTATCTAGAAGGTAAAAATCTAGATCTAGTTTTAGAACTGATTGATGGCTGCAACATACTTTAGACTTGTTTTTGGTCTTACTTTATGATTAAAAGTACAATATACTTTTATGTTACGCGTTTTCTTTTGATATTTGGCCTAAATATCCTCCCGCTCAGTGGCGGATCCAGTTCCGAAAGTAAGGGAGGTATTAATCGGAATAAACACATGAAAAAAAATAATATTCGTATTATGTAATTCTTTACCGTTTCACAACATAAATAAGTCATGTCCACATCGATTAGAATGATGAATATCAAAATGATAAAATAGAAAAAAAATATATATTCAGATTATGTAATTTTTTACCGGTCACGACATTATGTAATTATGTAAAATTTAGAACAAAAATTTAAGGGGAGTCATTTGACCCTCTTGCCCCTTTGCAGGATCCGCATCTGCTCCCGTTATCCAAGTTTGATCCGTTATACACACTTACCATCAACGTATAAAAATATACGATTCGGTCATGTAATTTTGGACAAATATACACTTCGATCATAACTCACCAAATAAACCAAATCGGCGCTTATTTGATATGCACTTGCGTGAAAAGAGAGTGAGTGACTTAGGTGAGTGTTTACAGTTTAGAACCACCTGTGCTGTGCTTGTCTCTATCTTCATGCTGTCTCTCTTGTTTGTAGCCCATCAAGTTTTAAGAGTCTTTATATTTTAAATATTTTAAATACGTTTTATCATCATATAAGTCCTAAAGTCTTAAGAAATAATTAAATTTAACGGTTTATATTTATCTTTATTATATGCAAGGATGTAATGTTGTGTAAAACACAATATTTAAATATATTGAAATAAATTTATTAAAAAATTAGATAATTTAAATTCAAAATAGCACGTTAAGATTTTACTACCTATTTGACTAAAATTAGATAAATTTAAACTCAGAAATTATTAATAACATATTTAAATTTTAATAAAAAATAACAAATCCAACTCGATCGAATTTTAATTTTTTGATATTTTATTGTGTCGAATTATAGTGTTGAAGTACTCAAATTACAAGCATATTTATTACTGATAATTTTATTGTGTTGCCTTCTTCTTATAAGCCCTGACAGTTACTTTTTTAGGGATGAGTGACGAAGAATTAGCTCGTAGAGCATGTTGACAAGGATAATATTAACTAAATTATCATTTTTGAGGAGTGGAGAGATTTTCTTCTGCTATACCCATGAAGCCACAATTGAGAACACTTATCATTATTGGGAAAGGCTTGTCTTGTGGATGGAAATGCTTGGTGCACATAATTGTGTACAAAATGATATGTGATGAGTTTTAATTGGAATGAGCTCCTATATTTACATCAACAACCCAATTAAAACCCACTACATCAATTGTCACATTATTATATATACAAATTTTCTGTATACAATTTTGTGCACCTAGCACTAACTCCATGTAGATATTTTTACAATACTACTTACATTTCGGGATTTGGGTTTTGAATAAACTCAAACCCGATCCGAAACCCGCGAATGTGGATTTGAATTTGATATGTGAAACCGTATTTGGAGTTTAAAAATAATTTGGATTTAGATATCTCAGATATCCGAACCAATCCGACCCGTTGTCATCCCTAATCATGGCCCTTGGATACCCTTTTTTTTTTTTTTTTTTTTTGACAGGACCTCCCACAAGAGGTATTGAGCTCAATCACCACACCAACAAGTACTCCGAGCTCAACCATCTCACCAACACTTTTTTGCTCTGGGGGCACTCTTCGGTGCTTCAGTTAATTTTGCAAGATATTTTTGGAGGGGTAAACATGGTAAAATAGATTAGTCTCTTGAATTTTAACTTTTTTTAATTTCAAGAATTTTGATCATACATTTAAAAATATTATTTTTAAAATTTTCTTCTCACTGATTAAAATATCAATATCATATTTTTATTTATAAAAATAAAATTTTCACTATATGATAAAATTCTTAAAAATATAACTTTAAAAAGTAATTGGATATTGATTAAGCTCGCTTTTAACATTCACTGACACTTCCGTCCAGAGTTCTGATTTTGCGGTCGAAACTGTTAACGGAGGAATTTGGTAGTTAACAAAATTCGAGGTTCGTGGCCGGAATCAAGATCTATGACGGTGGCTGAGCGGTGGTGATGAAATTTTAGGGGTGGCTGAGATTAGGGTTTCGAGTTGCCTCCAGATGCTCCCAACTCGTGTCCTCCTAATTTGCCTACGTACCCCTATATTTATAGGGGATCAAGCCAGTACGTAGTTCTTTTCTCCCTAGGAAACCTAAACCTAATAGGATTAGGCTTCCCCTTCTGCTATCTTCCTCCTGAAAGGGGCCCAATACGATGAGGCCTAGTCTTGGGCCTTGTAGACTCTCGAGCACCCAAGACTTACCCCAAATGCAAGGACGCTTCTCTACTCCCCGACAGGGACAACCCGCCAGACTACAGAGATAGAGCCTTCCAGGGTATATCTTCGAGAAGGTTCCACAAGCTCCCCGACAAGGACAACTCGCCAGACTACAGAGCAAGGCCTCCTCTAATCTTCATCCTCTATCTCCCAAGGAGGGCAACTCCTCAGACTACAAGGTAGAGTCTTCGACAAATTAACAGTAGGATCTATACACACCCAAGGGCGTCCCCCTAGGTAAAATATGTCCCCTTCTGCCCTTCAAATGACGATCTTTCTCTGTAAGCTTAAACTTGGCGCGCCCAATCTTCTTGAAGTGGTCTCTTCTGACTGACATGTCTAGCTTGGGCTTGGTCCACTCTTGAGTCCATCATAGTCTTCTTTTATGGGCCGGGTCTTCATAGTGATTTTTGCGTATAACAACTACCCCCCAGATCTTGGTGGCATTGAAGATGTCGACGAGATCTTGATGTCTTTCATCCCCTGAGATGTCCTATCTTCGTTGTTCTTTGCTGATGCAAAAGATGTTGACGTTCTTTAACTAGGCGCGCCATATGTTGAAGAAATTTCCTATGAAGCTGATGTTGAAGGAGTTGTTTGAAGATGAAGATGATTCTGCCTAACGGAGGTGAAGGCTGTGTTTGCTTGATAGAGACAATGGCGAGGTTGTTGAGAATGAGGCCGCGGAAGCCGAGGCTGAGTTGATGAAGATGAGGCCGCGGAAGCCGAGGCTGAAGGAGAGGCCGCGGAAGCCAAGACTGAGTTGATGAAGATGAGGCCGCGGAAGCCGGGGATGAAGGAGAGGCCGCGGAAGCCAAGAATGAAGGAGAGATGAGGCTGCGGAAGCCAAGGCTGGAGATGTGGCCGCGGAGGCCGATGTTGGAGAAGAGATGAGGCCGCGGAAGCCGAGGATGAAGTAGAAGAACATGCCTTCTACCACGTCTTAGATGAGGATGAGGCGCGCCCTTCTTATCCAAATCCTTCTTCTAATCTGTATGATCACCCCCCAGTTTCGGAGTGTGAGCTTGACTTGAAGATGCAGGTTGGAGAAGACAGTGTTGCGAAGTTGTGTTGTGACGTATACTTACTCTGAATCTTGAAGACTGGAGTGTTGGACGTGTCTCTGTATACAATATATATACACAATTATATTTAGCAAAATAATAAGGTTAGTATTTACCTCATGGCGCGCCCTGTTAGGGGAAGGCGCGCCTCTCGATAATTCCAAGAGAACGGTGTTCGGGGGAAACACATTCATCCTGAGCTCGCCTTACGAAATTTGTGGAATTTTTCTCTGTCTAAAAATAGCTCACTAAAATAACATATTAGGTTAGAGGTACACAATATTTATTACATAAACGCCACACACAAATATATCAATATATTTGTGGTATAATAATAATAATAATCCATGCTCGATGATAGAGGTATATAATTCGATTATGCATAAAATATTCAAATTTAAAACATATACATTCAAGAATAAATGTATGCATGACAAGAATATATATACCAAATGAAAATTATAACTAAAAATAAAAAATACTTATCTTTTTGTTGAACATGTGAATCATCACGTACCTACACTTATATCAATTTAACTCTAGAATACTATTCTAAATATTGATTAGATTATAATACATGTGAAGTAATAATTTCATAATCAACACAGACATACCATATATAAAGATGCATAAAATTTAATATAGCACTTATCTCTTATATTTTTTATGGACCGGTCCAGGAACCAAATCTTTTAAATACTATCGTCCATCCGCTTTATCAATTTTGAACCTCCAGGCTCTATCATTCATTTTCATCCGGTAATAACTTTTTCAAGGTAAATAAAATCCCTGTCATGTCTTTAAAACAAAGTTAATCATACATAATTTTCAGAATATGCATCATATTTAATACCGACATGCTTAACTAATAATCGAAATTATATTAATGACATAAGCGTACTTGATAATATATACGCAAATCAAAAATTACGTTAAGCATTTACATTTAAACTGCATATATAAAAACACGAGTGATAATGCATGACAGAAATTTATGACATATTAATATTGCATGATATAAATTTATACGTTGCAGAAACAAACTTATCTCTCTGCTAACGGGGATATTTCGGATGCGGCACTTTTTATCTCCTGATATTGCTCCACCCCATATATGATATATATATATATATGGACGAAAAATTTTCTTAACCAAAAATCAAGTTAGCAGCATACAAACAATAATCTTTAAATTATATCGCAATATTTTAAACATAAAATTCATGAGCGTTAGTTCATATGATACATCCAAAGAAGATATTAAAATATGTTTTTTTTTTCTTTAAAACAAACAAGTACGAGAGATTATTTTAAATACTTGCGGCAATTTATTTATTTTTATCGAGATAGACAACTTATCTGTAGCGAGTTGGCCCCTTCAAAATGTGCACAGTCTGACTTTATCTTCCCTTTCATTCTGTAGTTGTTTTGCTCTCGCATATCTCCCGCGCTGATGATGGCAAATGTTCTCTGCTTTTCTTTTCAAAGACGCAAACATAAAAGAAGACTTTCCTGCTAATGCTTAGCAATCAAGTTAATCACGTGCATGTTTATAAATATAAGACCAAGCAATATAATTCAAAAAACAATATTCTATACTATTATATGCAATAGATTATAAGCAATAATAAACGGAACGACCTCATATATGTGCATGGTAATCTAAAAGAAGTGTGTGTTACATAAAATTTTAAATGATCGAATATTGAAATAATATGAAAATAAACGATGCATAAAATATAAAATATATATGAATAATCGGTAAAATATTAAATTGCATTAAAAAGAAAACTTATCCTTATTTGAAGCTGATTTCGGTTTGTTATGAATTGAACCTCTGTTGCACTGATCCACTTCCTTCTTCTCCTTTCTTTTCAAAAAGGCTCCATGGAATGCTTTATCTCGACATCCAGACTACTTTAGTGGGTTGCAGACACCTGCCCGTCAGAACTTTCTTTTTCCTTTATTCTCTGTGAACTCACCTCTTATTCCAGGAGTCGATTTCGAGTCCATCGAGTATCACCCGCTTTAATTCTCTTCAATTAAATATAGAGTTAATTACAGTTTGTAACCCCTAGGATTGCTCCAAACGCACTTAAGATCCTGAACTATCAAACGTGACATAATGCACCCTGAACTTTACATTCTCGTGCAAGTTGTAACCCATAGTCACTATTCCGTCCAAATATGCCGTTAACTTTAACTGTTTGAGAGGTAACAGTGTGTGTATTAGTTTCTAACAGCTACTTTACCTCTTGTGACCCCTCAAAAATTATGTATTATATTTTGAAATTATTTCTGAACACACACAACGATGTAAAAAAATTTAAAATAAGTTTAAAATATGTATCTAGATTTAGAATCTGAAAATTTATTATTATTTTTACATAAACGATGCAACTTATTTTAAAATTTTAAAATAAATACATATTTTAAAAATTATTTTAATAGTTTTTACATCGTTGTGTGTGTTCAAAAATAATTTCAAAATATAATACATAAATTTTAAGGAGTCACAGGAGGTAAAGTAGCTGTTAGAAACTAATATACACACTATTACCTCTCAAACAGTTAAAGTTAACGGCATATTTGGACGGAATAGTGACTATGGGTTACAACTTGCACGAGAATGTAAAGTTCAGGGTGCATTATGTCACGTTTGATAGTTCAGGATCTTAAGTGCGTTTGGAGCAATCCTAGGGGTTACAAACTGTAATTAACTCTTAAATATATTTACAACGGTTTGGAACCGATCGTTTTGTCGCTCCATGCTAGCTGTAATTGGTCTCTGTAGAGAACCAGTAGCCAATGCCCAGTATATTCGACTATCTGGCTTGTACGTTGTCAGCGGCTTGCTTCCACATTAGTCCCATCTTATTTTGTTTCTTCATCTCTATATGTTGCACACATAGTTTATATAACCCTGTCTGTGCTATAAATCTTCAAGCAAATATATTTTTTAGTCCAACCAGGTTAGCCACATATAAACTCTCAAGTTGAATCAATTCAACTATGAATTGAAAATAAATTTTGCATATGCATTATAACAACTATAAATTTCTTTTTGTAGATTTTATACCAATATGCTTAATAAAAATTACTCACAAAACTGATTCGTGATTCACATGAATATAATCAAAACTCCGTGCACGCATAAACTTTCATAATAAAATTTGAATATGGAATACTTATCTGTGAGAAGTTAACGAAATCCGAATTTAGCACATGAGATTGCTTTTTATGTCCGAAGCTTCGGTCGCAAACCAGAGACAAGTTTTACACTGGTTTTGTCACATGCCTGGGTGCTTCTTTATTCTTTTCCCAAATCATCGAGTAACGTTGCTGGACCTGTTCTAGCATGTATTTACGACGCTTTCATCCATATATACAAACCTTCGCTCTGCTATGATGGTCGCTTGTATGCCGTTCACCGGTTGATTCTGTCCTGGACAATACACACATTGAAATTACAAATAAAATAAATAAGAAAGAAAAACTTATCTGCCGCATGAGCCTGGTTAATCATGATTATCACGTGGCTTATGACGATCGCCAAGTTCTTTTCCGTTACACTCGTGCATACAAACTTCTTGTCTTTTGTTGCCGCAAATCAGAGCCATTGCCAACACCCGTAACAAGCCCGAGATCTATTTGCAGGTTTGATTGTCCTCCTCAATCAACAAATAGCCCCTCCTTCTAGCGCCAATTTGTTAACGGAGGAATTTGGTAGTTAACAAAATTCGAGGTTCGTGGCCGGAATCAAGATCTATGACGGTGGATGAGCGGTGGTGATGAAATTTTAGGGGTGGCTGAGATTAGGGTTTCGAGTTGCCTCCAGATGCTCCCAACTCGTGTCCTCCTAATTTGCCTACGTACCCCTATATTTATAGGGGATCAAGCCAGTACGTAGTTCTTTTCTCCCTAGGAAACCTAAACCTAATAGGATTAGGCTTCCCCTTCTGCTATCTTCCTCCTGAAAGGGGCCCAATACGATGAGGCCTAGTCTTGGGCCTTGTAGACTCTCGAGCACCCAAGACTTACCCCAAATGCAAGGACGCTTCTCTACTCCCCGACAGGGACAACCCGCCAGACTACAGAGATAGAGCCTTCCAGGGTATATCTTCGAGAAGGTTCCACAAGCTCCCCGACAAGGACAACTCGCCAGACTACAGAGCAAGGCCTCCTCTAATCTTCATCCTCTATCTCCCAAGGAGGGCAACTCCTCAGACTACAAGGTAGAGTCTTCGACAAATTAACAGTAGGATCTATACACACCCAAGGGCGTCCCCCTAGGTAAAATATGTCCCCTTCTGCCCTTCAAATGACGATCTTTCTCTGTAAGCTTCAACTTGGCGCGCCCTGAAGATAAGGCGCGCCCAATCTTCTTGAAGTGGTCTCTTCTGACTGACATGTCTAGCTTGGGCTTGGTCCACTCTTGAGTCCATCATAGTCTTCTTTTATGGGCCGGGTCTTCATAGTGATTTTTGCGTATAACAGAAACTAGAATGGCTAATCATGTAAACTTCATAAGGGTTTTCTAAGAATATTAACTCTTTTTTTTTTTTGCCAGATATTAACTCCTATTTTTAGGATGAAAAAATTTGAAAAGCTAGACCAATATACTACTCTCTCCTATCTCAAATTATTTGTTCTTTTTTTCCAAAAATATTTTCCCAAAGAATGTTTTACAATTTCCCAAAGTAATAGTATAACGTATACCCATGTTGAGGCCTGAGGGTGTATTGCTATTTGTCTCTTGAAAATTGATGCTTGATTATTGTGCACTTCTGTTTTGGGCCAGAGTTCATGGCCCAATAAAAAATGTATAGAATATACTAACAGGTAGGACTGACAGTTGGTGTGAAAATAATAGACTTCACTGAATTAAAAAAAAGTTATATATATATACACATATTTTATGAAAAATAATGAACGAAGTCTAATAATTTAAACTTATGAAAAGGTGAAATTTAATTTATATTGTAAAGTAATAATTTTATAAATAAATAAATTACAGATAAACAAAGCATACGGCCATGTCCCAGCACTGAACATGAAAATTGAATTGTGGCAGGTCGGTCAATAAAATTGACATAAATTCCATCAATTAATTGTGATTTGTGCATACAAGAAGTCACACACTGCCATTTACTCATTTACCACCGCTTTAGTATTCATAAATATAAATACATTAAAATATGAAATTTTCCCTCGTGACAAGTCCAAGTCGCCATTAATGTTTGCCGTTTCATTTCCCATCTCTTTTTTCCTGAACATAATTCCAAATAAAACTATTTTCAAGCTCAAATTTAATTAAATAATGTACTATTTACAAATAGTTATCAATTTTTTCTGTGATGGCACTTATAAGATATTTATATATTATTTTGTCCGATGAACTACACTTTATATTAAAGTAAATTAATTTATATTCGTTGATTTCAAGAAACTGCTTTATATAACACTAAAGACTAAACACTAAAGACCAAGGTAAATAAACTACACTAAACGGATTTTGGGTTTATAAATTAAAATTTTCGTACTCATTTATGTAAAAAAATATGAAATATTTATAATAAATTGAGAATACTCTTTTTGTTTCATGAATTTTATATATTTTTTCAAATATTTTAGTCAATGTGTTCGGGTGAAGTTTTTAATCCCACTTGTGGAGTTATAAGTTAGAAGTATTTATTCGTACCGTTTATGTGTAAAAAGTCGAGAATTACTTATAAAAAATTAAGAATCCTAACATTTGTTTCATGACTTTTACTTTTTTTTCCAAATACTTTAATCACTTGTAAGTCTTAACTAACTTGTAACCTTTTTTTTTTATTTTAATCAAAAAACACTTATTTTAAATTCACTCAAACGATCCATAACATTTATATCCTTAAGTTTAGGCAAGAAGCATTTATAATCTCACGGACCCTTTATATATAATTTTTATTTTTTAAAAGGCTATATCGTATTTTTTTATTTTTTTTTTCACAAAGTACGAGTTGAAACTTGAAAGTCGAAACAAACCCTCTGCTATATCTGCAGTCTTCTTTGTCTTAATTGGTTAGTTCCTCACTCTCTCTAGTCTCTCTCCTTTTCACACGCAAGAAATGACTTTCTCTGTTTTTTCTACTCTGTTTCTTCTTGCCCTGTTTCACTTTACTCTCTCTTCATTTCTCGACAATGCCACCGTCTCTGCCGCCCAATTCCACCGCCAACCCCACCGGCGCTATGCTTCACATAACTATAAAGATGCCCTCACCAAATCTATTCTTTACTTTGAAGGACAAAGGTCGGGAAAGCTTCCTCCTAATCAGAGAGTCACTTGGAGGAAAGACTCTGGCCTCTCAGATGGCTCAGCTATGAATGTAATCTCTCTCCCTCTCTCTCTCTCTCTCTCTCTCCCCCCCCCCTCTCCCCCTCTCTCTCCCTCTCCCTCTCCCTCTCTCTCCCCCCTCTCCCTCTCTCCTCCCTCTCTTTCTCTCCCCCTTCTCCCTCCCTCCCTCTCTCCCTCCCTCTCTCTCTCCCCCTCCATCTCTCTCTGATTCTGGTGGGATTTGACAATGCAGGTTGATTTAGTTGGAGGGTACTACGATGCAGGGGATAATGTGAAGTTTGGCTTTCCAATGGCTTTTACAACAACTATGCTCTCATGGAGTGTGATTGAATTTGGTGGGCTGATGAAAAGTGAGCTGCTGAATGCTAAGGAAGCCATTAGGTGGGCTACTGATTATCTTCTCAAAGCCACCGTCCATCCAGACACCATTTATGTTCAGGTATATGTTTTTCCAAGTGTCTTTGTCTGTGTTATTGACTTGATTAAGTTTCAAATGTTCAAAAGATTTTATTATGAAGTTCAATTTTTGTTACAAAGAATGTACATTTTACCCTCTTCAGACCGTGTTTTCGAGTGGAATGTACCGAGTAATATTAGGTTTTGGTTTCAATAAGTTTTAGATGTGAATGTGTGTGTAAAATTGGTTGCTGTAGGTAGGTGATGCAAATAAAGATCATGCTTGTTGGGAACGACCAGAAGATATGGACACACTACGAACAGTGGTGAAGATTGACAAATATAACCCTGGAACAGAAGTAGCAGCTGAAACTGCAGCTGCACTTGCTGCTGCTTCTTTGGTCTTCAGAAGGACTGACAGGACTTATTCTAAGCTTCTTGCCGCAAGGGCCATTAGCGTAATTATAATCAATTATCTTTGAAGCTCTAATCTTTCCGTAGTTGTGTAATTAATTACTCTTAAGATATGGAAAATACTGTCTGTTAATCGAATTCTAGACTCAAGAAATGTTAAATGTGTCACAGGTTTTTGCATTTGCTAATAAGTACAGAGGTGTCTACAGTAGTACATTGAGAAAATGGGTTTGTCCCTTTTACTGTGATTTTTCTGGATACGAGGTGAAAATTCTTCTCTTCTTGAAAGATTAGAAATTTGTACATGCTATATACAATATGTTAGCGCTCATGGTTGATGTATAATTTTTTTTGCTTAGGATGAGCTATTGTGGGGTGCTGCTTGGCTGCACAAGGCCACAAGAAACCCAATGTACCTTCGCTACATTCAAGTAAATGGACAAACTTTAGGAGCAAATGAAGGTGACAATACATTTGGGTGGGATAACAAGCATGTTGGCGCAAGAATTCTTCTATCCAAGGTCAAATTGCTACCTTTTTTTAGTAATATCGTTGGTTTGGGGCTTTAATCAAGTCCTTAATGCATTCATCCATGATCCAAAAATTAACATTTAATTTCCGATATCAGGCATTTCTTGTCCAGAAGGTTCAGTCCCTCCAAGATTACAAAGGTCATGCCGATAATTTTATCTGTTCCCTCATTCCTCAATCCCAGTACACTCCAGGTCCTTTTTACTCTTTGTCTGTATTGATGTACATTTACATTAACATGCATAATCCTCGTTTTTGAAAGAAGAGTACTAATTGTATTATGTTGGGGGTAAACATGAACAGGTGGCCTTTTGTTCAAGATGGCTGATACTAATATGCAGTATGTTACTTCGACTTCTTTCCTGCTAGTAACTTATGCCAAGTACTTAACCAATGCGAAAAAGGTGGTCACTTGTGGGGGATCCATTGTCACACCTAAGAAGCTCCGAACCCTTGCTAAACAACAGGTAAAACAAACTCACATTCCCCATTCCTGTGTACGTAAGAATCTGATACATCGAAAATTATGTATCGTACCAGGGAATCAGTCAACATACATTTGTGTATGAACCTTTTCTAGTAAAGTGAATGATTTGTTATCCACTGCAAGTCACAATATCTGTATGTTATCTTCATGTCCCAAACTCACATGACTCTCGACCCCACTGGTCTACGAAATTAATTTGTGCCTCGTAAATATTATTCCCCTTAAATTCATAGCATGGCCTGGTACTTATACCAAATTTATTGCAACTGGGCACAAACAGGTGGACTATCTTCTAGGTGACAATCCAATGAAGATGTCGTATATGGTGGGTTATGGTCCACGATACCCACAAAGGATACACCATAGGGGATCATCTCTGCCCTCCATTGCCTCACACCCATTCAAGATCCAGTGCACCGCGGGCTTTAGTGTGATGAAGTCCCAGTCCCCTAATCCTAACATCTTGATTGGTGCTGTCGTCGGTGGTCCAGATAGAAGAGATCGATTCCTAGATCAACGGTCAGACTACTTCCAGTCTGAACCAGCTACTTATATAAATGCTCCCCTTGTTGGATCACTGGCTTATCTTGCTCACTCTTTTGGTCAACTTTAGTACCATGAGCCATCCTGCTATTTACAAAATGCGCATTTCTTTAAACTGTTATCTGCATAATTTATCGTAGTAATAGGACCAAGTGCAAATTCATCGGTCATTGGGTGCTGGGGGACAAAAGATGAACTAAAGAAATGCTCGAGCCCAGAACCTGAAGGCGCAGTTGTCAAAGCAACACACACACACACACATTGTCTTTCGAAACCTATGTATATGGAGTATAATAGTTCTATATACATAGACAGGCATAGATTACTAGCTGTTTATTGTCATATTATCCTTACCAACTTGTATTAGTGTATTCTATCTTCTCAATCAATGTTTGAATTAAAGGGAGCTTGTGGAACTGTGTAAGTGTGACTATTGTGCCTAAAGCCGTGGATTATGAATCTTATATACAAGAATGTCCAAGCATATATAATCTTGTTTTCTTTATTGTAGTTTGTAGTGTTCAATGTATTTGACAGCTGCTAAAGCCTAAAAGTAAAGCACAATAATAAGCTAACATATTCTGAACCTTTCTTGAAAGTCGATAGCAGATTATCTTAGTCATTTTAATGAGAATAGTTATTAATGGTGGTGAGGGGTGTCGGAAATTGGTAACTTCCGTCGATGACTTCGGAACTCTATTAAGGCGGAAACTAAGGGGGTGTTTGAGTTTGGCCGGGGCTTAAAAGCTTGGCTTCTGGGTTTATAAATTAGAAATATTTATTCGTACCGTTTGTGTAAAAAGTCGAAAAGTACTTATAAAAAGCTGCGAATACTAGCTTTTGTTTCATGACTTCTACTTATTTCTCAAACATTTTAATCACTTATAAGTCTTAAATTGCTTCTGACTTCTATTTCGCTTTTTTACCTTAAACAAAAATCACTTATATTAAACTCACTCAAACTAAGAGTGTCATGCTAAATAGACATTGGAACTCTATTAAGGCGGAAACTAAGAGTGTCATGCCAAATAGACCTTAGAACTCTGTTAATGCCAAATAGACCTTAGAACTCTGTTAAGGTGGAAACTAAGAGTGTCATGCCAAATAGATGTATCACCCCCTTTCGGAGATGCTCTAAGGATTTGGTCGAGTACTGTTGCAAAGTGTTAAACTGAGCTAGTAGCAGACAAAGATCTGAGAAAAAGTAGCCGTGAGATAGTTACAAAACATGTGAAGTTAAACTTAAACGTTTGTGACTAATTTAGACTACCGTTGAGGCCTGAGGGGACCGTATCAAATGACCGTTGATCATAAGTGGCGGTGCCACACTGGGGCCTTGGGGGACACGTGCCCCCACAGGTTTCCCTTTGTGGGCCCCACATATTAGTAATACTCGTATATTTTCGTGTGTTTTGTCATTTGTGTCCCGGATAAATTATTAAATCTCTTCATGAAATCATCTCAACTTCAGTCTATTTCAGTTCTAGCAGTAGTTTCAGCATGGTCATGCTTCTCTTGGATTTGTATGTTTAAATCAGTTGTGGTAGTAGGTTGGTTTTTAAATAAGATTTGAAGGCTATTTGTTCCAGTTTGTAGTAGTTGCTGTTCGGATTTGTAAAACTAATTAAGTAACATATTTTGAGAATAATCGAAAAATTAAAAGTGCCCCCTTGAATATTTTGTCTGGCTCCGCCACTGATCATAACAAGTTAAACATGCATCACAAAGTCTTGTGTTCTTCCACTTAGAGATCAAATGATTGAAACTCGAGTAAGAGTGTGATGTTGTGAGCCTAGAAGCGTTTTGTCGCATTGCACATATTGAGCCTGGTTGTCTCCCTCCGGGTTTATCCCGGGGCTTAAAACTGTTTATAATTTCAAGCTGAAAAATTTCAATTCGTGTAATAAGTAGATATAGACTTAAAGTCATGAATAAGTCAAAACCTTAAAAGCGAGAAATTAGTTTGAGATACTTTTTTCAATGATTTAATTTTTAAAATTATTTTTTGATAAAAGTTGATCATAAGTGATGAGTCATTCAATAAGCATTTTTATTTTTATTATTACATTTTTAATAACCCATAACTCATTAATAATAAATCGGCCGAGCTCCAACTTATCACAAATTATGCTCAGCCAAAAGGCTGATAGTCCAGTTTTGATGTCATAGAATCCTATGATCTTTTTAAGTTGAGGGAAATGATCCTGTTGCAGAAGACAAAAATGCTTAAACAGAACAGAATTTTTTAACGAGGAATTTAAGTTGGATTTTCAGAATTTATGGTAGAAACAAGACAGTTCATATGTATATGTCAGGAATAGGATCACGTGATCAGTCTTTACACGGTAGATCCACCGCAAATTATGAAACACAGCCAACAATCTGAACCATTATTCTGGAAAACTAACCGTTGAGATTTAAGTACGCCGCGATGAAATTTATTGATGGTTGCGATTCGTTGGATGGAAACTGATTCTTATTCGACGGTGGTTGGGGACCGGTTTCATTACGATATATATCTTACGTAACATCTAAATAATCATCCGATTATATAAGTATTAACTCTGCAACTATAGAGCCTGAAAGTAAAACATAATCTGATCAAACAATGTTGAATGTTTGCTTGCAACACTTAAGGCAGCAATAATATTTATAGATAAGAATGGTTGTTTTATGGACTCAGCTCAAACTGTCAGACATATATCATAGCTCATTTGCCTCGAAGCTAATGGAAACTGAAGAAGTATTCACTGCATATGACAACAAGATGAATCGGGGGAGCTTAGCTGAGATGAGAGAAGCCAGAGTAGGAGTAAAAAAGGTACCAGTAATGACAAAAACCAAAACATTGTTGCCTGTCTCCGTGTTGTGATCTCTTCTGTGAACTTGTCGCTAAATTCCTTTTTTAAATTTTTTTCAGGTTCTTCTAGATTATGTTTGTTGAAGTTGGAATGACCGTCTTCCCTTTCAGTTTCCATAAAATTGTGGTTATCCTGTATAGGTTTAATCTTCCGTGAAAGTTCCTGCACTGACTCCACTGGCCAGATAGCCTCCGCGTTAGAGGCCAGAGAGGAGCCCCTTGATGTTTCTGAAATGTCCTCATCTTCGTCACCAGTGTCCTCCTCATCACAGTCACTGTCACTAGTTTCCTCCTCTTCGCTGCTGTCACTGACTTCTTCTTCGTTAACATTATCATTGTAATTGTTATCTTCTTTTAAAGGTGGTTGCTGATTGTTTCCTAATTCAGAGTCTTCTGTTCCTATTATCTCAAGTGCTTCCGCGTCATTTTTTCTGCCATCACCGATATCCACAAGACCTGTCAGGAGTATTTCTTCACCTTTTGCAACATCATTCTCACCGCCATCATTAAAGCTCTTCATTTCATCATTATTAGTTGATTGGGGATTTCTTTCTACCATAGTCTGATAAGAAAAAACCTCATTAGCTGATTTATCCTTTTCCATCGTGTTGAAATCTTCCACATGTAGGGCTTTTTGTGAATAGACATCCTTGATCAAATTTCCAAAGTTGCAATAGGGAGGGCTGTCAAGCAGTGGGAAGGAGAATTCTTGCACTCCAAGACCATCACATTGAAATGAATTCATCTCAGGTGAAGACTTATCAGAACTATACTTCGTAGCCTCGTTGATTTGGAATTCCTCACATTGTTGCATTTGTTGGTCATTTCCAATCTCATCTGCACCCTCCCATTTATCATTGGTAGTTTCTCTGTCAATCTTGCAGTCTTCATTCGGCTCAACAAATTGCGTTTCTACCCTGTCTTCAACTTTGATACTATCTTCCTGAACTGAAATCTTATCTGCTTCATCCCCTTCCAATATCTTCGTATCTTCAATGACTAACGTCTCTTCAACGAGGTCAGCACTTGCAGGTTTGAGTAATGATGAACTGTCCGTCACTAGCAACAAGCTAGTCTTGTTTATATCACAAGTTCCATCCTCATTTCTTTGAATTATTTCACCATCAGCGCAAAGAATACCTTGATCTCTATCTAATTTTTCACTCAATTGAATCCCATTTGCAGCAACACCTCCTACCAATTCTTCACCTTTCTCAATTGTAATCCCCACATCAGCATCACATTCATTCCCTCCCTGATATGGATTGTTATCTGCTCTGATGATCTTATTTACGACAGCTGCTTCAACCAATTCTTCCCTTTCCTCCACAAGAATTCCATCACATTCATCTCCGCGCTTTTGATAGTCATAATCAATTCCTAGTTGCTCAGACTGAGGTACCTTAACAAGTACCTCCTCTCTTTCAATTATAACCTCACTGTTTTCACTACATTTTTCCGCAGGCATATGCTCTTTAAAAACTACTTCAACTAGATCATCCATTTTATTATTTCCGTCAAAATTCTTTTTGATCCCATTACATACCACACCCACCTGGTCAGAATTAGCCATCAGAATTTTCTCATCAGCTTTTAATTCTGAATTTTTTTCAAATCGATCATATTTCTTCAACTTCTCTGGCTTCTGAAGCAGTGAAGTATCAGCAAATTGAACCGGGAAGTCCTCCATAATGGTAACAGATTCATCACACAAAGGACTTTCCCTTCCTTTTTCCAGAATATCAATGTCTTCATCTTTATCACCATTAACTTGTTTAGTATCATCCTGCATATGTAACATAAAATTGGAGTTTCATAATTCAGCACACTAATGTTATGATGACCCTTATCTGCCATTGCTTAATTTTGATACATTTTTTAAAATCCGACTTAAATACACCCGGATTTCATAAACGAAAAAAAAAATCCTTTAAAATCTCAATTGAATATCCGTGGTACATAAGCACATGTTAAGCCTCCCTTAACCCCTCGAGTTTCGGAAAAGTATGTAAATTAGATGATAACACCCCTCTTCTAACCCAACAAGTATAAAATATTTAATTTGATGCTACTCCTAGTGATTTTCTCTTTAATCCCATATATAGACTGTCAGACACATCTTACACGATCATTCTCCTAACACCTCAAGACTCTAACAGATTATTCAACAAACCTACGAATTAAAAACATGACGCAACAAAAATTCAGAAGTTACCAAGACCATACTCTCCCTGGACACATAATCATCTTCTGTTCCATTGCTGCAACAACCAAAACACGAAAAATAAAACCAAACATTGTTAAAAAAAACTTATACAAGGGCTCGAAAATTCAACACACACATATCCGAGTCTCGAACCTGGGCCGAAGATCACGAGTGAGCTGAGGTGACAAACAATCTCGAACAAGAAAAGAAAGACCACCCTTAGAACACTTAATCAAACAATTATCATCGTCACCTTTCTTCGATTTTTGTATTCTTTTATATGCAAATGTCGAAACAAGAGCAGCCGTGACCAATGCACCACCTAACAAGATGATCCCGGCAAGCCCTCCTCCGCTTGTCACAATTTTAATGGACATGTTTTTCTTTTTCGTGTTCTCTTGATTTTTTCCCATGGAGTAGGATGAAAGTAAGGATATTTCGTTCCAGGTGAGGTGGGATAATTTTTTTCGTGATTCCCGAGGCAGTGTGGGGTTTAGGATCTTGGAAAACTAAATGCTGAAGATTTAGTTCTAGAATTTTTTGTTGCGCAGGAATTACATTTATCATTCCTGACATTACTACGGTGGATCTTTCTTTGATTAAGGGACGTTTTAAATTTATTCAAAAAAAAGGGGACGTTTAAAGAAATTATTTGCTATTATCCCTTTTTTTTAAAAAAAAAAAATAATTCAATAATGAAAAGTCATACGGCATCTATAGATATAATCGAAATTGAACAAACGTAGAATCATATCGCCGTTGAATCCTTCCTTCTTCGGTAGTCAACCAAGCGAATTTTTGAAGAGATATGTACATGCTGTAATACTCCCAATATTGTTTTGAGCAATCGACCATAAATGTATCACCACACGAACTTTTATCACTGAATCAGCATCACGGAAAACCCCGCAGATCTGTAATCCCGAACATGATGAACACACAAAACCCAAACAAAAACCAAACTCTCACGGAAGGAGAGACCAAACAAAACCCAAATAAATTGGGAACTTATTGAAGAAAACAAGAGATTAAAAGAAGACAAGATTGAGGTTTTCCACCGGTGAAAGCCGATGAAAGCCCCTCAGATAAAAGAGACAGCTGGTACTTCAAGTTGAGAGAAATTTAGGATTTTGTACTAGGTACAAAATTGAGAACCAATTATTTGCTATTATACTCGTTAATTTTGTCATATAACTTATAGTCTTCGTTTTTTTTAAAATCAGGAAGTGGCATTAATCATCTGGGTACTATAATCGGCTATATTATAACATTATAATAATATTTAATATATTAATTAAATTTACTATATAATAATATTTAAGAAGAATTTATAATGGTTAATCAGATTATAAAAATTGAATCGGAGTGGCACCTTGCAGCTGAAGAGGATTTTAGAATCATGGACTGAACACATAATTACATTATTATTTTTTTTAAGATTTTCATCATCGTTATTTGTTAATATTGGACATACAATTTTTAGTCTAAATCAAAATTAAAAAAAATTGAGGATCGAGATTAGTACTCATCCATAATTAATTGAGATTAATTCAAACTAATTAATAATTTGTTCAAATTAATTGATTATTAATATAAATTAAATACTGATTTTTAAATCATTGTTAAGAAAAACAATTATATTTATCTTTTAATACTTAGCTGGGAGGACAGGAAAGAATATGAAAAGCAAGAAAATGGCATGTTGGCCCAAAATTTAAATCATTTTTTATAAACTTAAAATCATAAATCATAAGTTATAAACTCACCCGAACTCTGAAATGGATTCTTGCATAATCAAAGTAGGCAAGGTCGGCTTCACTGTTAGCAAAATTGGCATTTTGAAACTGTTTATTAGAAATTGAATACACCTTTTCTAAAATGCTTTTTATCTTATGCTCTGTCAAGGTCAGCAAAACTAAATCGAAATTGAATTGAATCGAATTGAGTTAAATTGTACGAGTTTGAAATCGAAAATCGAACCAACTATACGAAGTCGGTGTGTCCGATAACTACTAATATCAATAAAAAATTTCAAGGACTCGTAGATATATAAATTAATAATTGTTTTCAATCATCATACTTCAGAAATATTTTAATAGCTTGTTTGAGAATCTGAATTTCATTTGAAATATTGGATTTGATCAAATAAACTGTTTAGGGGTTGTTTGGAAACATGCATTTCATTTCAAATGATGGATTACAAATGACAGGATTTGAGTTGTCATTTCAAATTCTCAGATTTATACTAACATTTGAATGCGTGAATTTCAAATCAAATCTAAATCCGAGTTCCCAAACAAATTATTTGATCAAATCCGAAATTTCAAATCCAAAATCTTAGTTCTCAAACACGCGGTTAATCGTTCATTTTAGAAAAATTAAAGTAGAGGGGCGAAGTCAAAAGAACCCGACTAGTAAAATGATTAGTATTATTCGCTAAAGGAAAAAGGGTTTTTTAATGTAACCCCGCATGCATAAAATAACCTCAATCATACTATTTTCCTTTTTTCATAAAGTAAAATAATGGAAGAACCATGAATTTTAGACCCAAACAAGGAATCGCTCCTATTTACGCGCCTACGAATCTTTACATTTTCGTAGCAGCGGTTCTAGTGCTGCTACTGTCCCAGTCAATTGTATACGTTTCTTTTTCACTGCTCGACACGCTTTTTAAGGCTTTTATAAAACATAGTTCTACAACTTATTTTTAAGATTTTCTTTTTTTGTATAAAAATAATTTACAGAACTATACTACATTGAAGCATTAAAGTCCGTGCCGCGCTCCCGTCCCCCAATGTATACTATTGACCGGGACGGAGGGAGTAAATAATTTTCGTAGCCCACTATTGTCATCAAATTGACCACTAAATTTTCTTGGAGCCCAAGTTCTGACTTTGATCCCATCACATTTCACATAATCGAAATTTATTATTCAACAATATTATCGCTTTTTTATCTCCATACGTATTGCCCAAGCATAGAGTTTGGGCTTCTAGGCCCAAATAAAAACACAACCTTGCAAAAAAACCCTACATATAAATCGCAGTTGCATGCACTTGTTATTTGTTCAGAAACTAAAAGCTAGAGAGATCAAACAACAAAAATGGTGTCAGTGAAGCTACAGAAGCGTTTAGCTTCAAGTGTTCTCAAATGTGGACAAGGCAAAGTCTGGCTCGATCCTAATGAATCCAATGAGATCTCCATGGCTAATTCTCGTAAATTTCGTTCCTCGCTTCTTGTTTATATACGTGCATGATTAATTAATATTCGATAATTTAATAGTTTCTTGTGCTGATATACTTGTAACATTTATAAAAAAATTCGGATCTAAATAGTATTACTTTATAGAGGTTTAACTGCGATTTTTTTACTGTTATTAGATGCATTATACATGAATGCTTTTGAATCTAGATTTTGTTAGACTTTATAGTGTGTGTTTGATAGAAAGGTCCGGATTCCTGAAATACGCATATTGGTAACATATGTTTTAGGAAAAAATGCGCGGGACAATTTAGTTCTAAATTTTTGATGTATATATGAGGATGCTACCGTATCATTCAGCGAAAAATTATCTCTTTTAAGATTTTTCAGGTCCCGTGTTTTTCTTTCCACCGGACTTGTACTACTGCCTTGATAGAAAGTGGTGTAACAGATGAATAATAAGATTTTATAAAATTTGTAGTTTAAAAAATTGTACAGGGAATTAGGGATGCTATAGTATCATAATTCAGCGAAAAATTACTTCTTTGTGAAGGTCTTTCACATGCAGCATTTTTTTCCCGCCGGACGTATGCTACTATCATTAGTATGTTGTGGAACAACTGTCTTGATAGAAAGTGGTGTAACAGATGAAAAATTAGATATCATACAAATTTGTACAGTGTACAGTTGATCATTTGATTTCTATGGTTTTTTCTGATGAAATTGCAGGCCAGAACATCAGGAAGTTAGTGAAGGATGGCTTCATTATCAGGAAGCCAACGAAGATCCATTCGCGATCTCGGGCGCGTAGAATGAAGGAGGCTAAGAGCAAGGGCCGTCATGCTGGATATGGTATGCTGTCTGTTTCAGATGAGGTTTCTGTGTAGTCTGTAGAAATGAGTAAAAATGCACTCTGCATCTGGTGGTTTTAGCTTAAGTTAAATCTGTTCTGCCTATCGAATGGACTATTATGGCTTAGCTACTGTGTACAGGTAAGCGCAGAGGAACAAGAGAGGCTAGGTTGCCGACAAAAGTCTTGTGGATGAGGAGGATGAGAGTGCTGAGGCGTCTGCTACGCAAGTACAGGGAAGCGAAGAAAATAGACTGCCATATGTATCATGACATGTACATGAAGGTTAAGGGTAATGTCTACAAAAATAAGCGTGTGCTGATGGAGAGCATCCACAAAAGTAAGGCTGAGAAGGCTCGGGAGAAGACTATTGCTGACCAGCTCGAGGCTAAGAGAGCAAAGAACAAGGCAAGCAGGGAGAGAAAGATTGCTCGGAGGGATGAACGATTGGCTCAGGTATATCTTAGACGAAGCTTGCCAGTCAAGTGCTTTCAAGTTTTAGAAACAGTTCTTAAATATGTGATTATGCTAATTTTGACAGGGCCCTGGGGAGAAAGCACCGCAAGCCCCAGCAGCAGCAGCCGCTCCATCTCAGGCTCAGTAAGTATTCAAGTATATATATCTCAGGCTCAGTAGCTATTCAGGTATTGTGACTAAAACCATTTTCCTCTGCACAGGCCGTCGAAGAAATTAAAGAAGTAAAAGGTTCAAATATGAAACTGTCGAGGAATCTGTCTCCTGGATGCCTTCACTAGAGTGTTTTTATGCTATTGTTTTCCCCTTTTGCTTATATATTTAGATGTAAGAATAATAACCTTGTTATTCAACTGGAGATTTGATTTATTGTATTTCAGTTTGTGCTATTTTGATGCGTTTTCTTCTTATCTACATTGGAAGCTACGGGCATATCGACTTATAAAAACTTCTAAATTAGCGACAGAACCTAGTTATTTGATCACACAAACTTAGCATACAGTATCAAGTTCTCCTAATGAAATTAAATGCAAACTATCAAGTCTGAGAAAGAAAAAAACTAACAATAACTTAACAGACATGTCTGCATATGAACTGACATTGCTATGTAGCCATATTATCGCAGAAGGCTTTACCCAATAACATAGTTGCTAGCAACATTTCTTGTTGAGCCAGTTGGACATTCAGACTCCAAGCCTCACAATAAATGTAACTGTGGTGCCCTTCCCGAGACCTTCACTCTTTATCCAAATGTGACCTCCCATCAGCTTAACAAATCTGAAACCCCAGTACTTTATATGAGAGAGGACTTGCTTAATTATGATAGCAACTTCAGTCAATATATACAACTCAATTAAAGACCAACAATGTAATTAAACTCATACCGTTTGCAGATGGCAAGTCCAAGACCAGGGTGACCTCTGTCATGAGGTAAAGCCCTCTGGGACTCTAAAAACTTTGAGAACACACGGTTAAGGTCTTGAGAGGCGATACCTTGCCCAGAATCTTTGACCTGCAGAAAGGGAAATTAAGAGGGAAAAGGGTGAGTCTCTGTGGGAACGCAGGCAACGTTGTATAACGAGGATTAATTGTCAACCTGCACTAGTAAATAGAAGTGGCTGTCACTTTGCAAAGGGCAAAATTCACGAGTCCTGCAGAGTTCCAAATACTCTGGTGTTGCAACCGAAGCCTCTAGAGAAACTTGACCTTCCTTTGTGAACTTGACAGCATTTCCTACGATGTGTAAAATGACATGGAAGAGACGATTCCTATCACCAATAGCATTAACTGGTAAATCGTTGTCCAAATTCAGTTCAACTGATAACTTCTTTGCAGAAGCTATTGGTTTAATAAAATCCATTCCCTGCATTTAGAGAGAAACAAAAAAACTATAATGAATTTCTAATGAGTCTTTCAGTCTACTAAACATAATAAGCACATGTAAACTTTGAGCTTTAGGTATTACCTCTACGAACAAATCATGAACACTGAAGATATTTGTATCCAATTCCAGACTACCATCATTCAGCCTAGAAAGATCTAGAACATCATCTACTAGTACCGAAAGGAGGTTGCAATTCTTTTGAATAGCCTCCATTAAGAATCTTTGCTCTGGAGTTAATTCTGTTTCCAGAAGTAGGGAAGATAAGATAATCACTGCATGCATAGGCGTCATCATTTCATGCTTTGTAACAGTCAGGAAATATGTGCGAGCATGGATTTCTAGTTCAGCTTCTTGCCGAGCTGACTCCAGTGCAAGATTTTGCTCCATGAGCTGGTTACCAGCTCGCATTGAAGCTTCCAGGATTTCAGCATGAGAAAGAGCAACAGCGACCTGTACCGGGTAGTCAGTATAATAAGCACAGGAAAAGACAATTCATGACAATTCTATATTCCACATTAAGGCATCTTCAAGAATATTTAAAGTTTAATTTCTCCTTCTCTGCCTCAACAATTTCCGCATCTCTGCTGACTGCAATTCAACCTTTCTATGACCTTACAAAGGTAACTAGAACCTATCTCCTCCCTCCTCCCGTCAAGGCATTCATTGAAACATATTCTCCATTGGAGTGCTGTCTCAGATCATAAGCCTAATTTCCACACTCTCAAAAGTTTACTGTCAAGTATAGTTTGATGTAATGTTGATAATGATTCAGCAATTTTTTTACATCTTTACCCTTGGGTTGCGCTGTCACCAGAAAAGGCAAGTGTATGTCTATTTAGCAACAGATCACTTTTTACCAAATGTCTGAGGTTGGCTTTCACGTAGTGTTAATTGAGAAATGTAACAAACAAGATTAAACTTTTTTCTTTTCCAATTTCAGTTTTTCAAGGACATGTCAGGATTCTATTAAGCAAACTTAAAGAGCATAAATGTGACAGAAATAAATCTTAACCAGTAAAGGTATGTACATTATATTAACAAATTAGTAATTAAAATTGAAGCTTTAGTACAAGAATTCCGAATAGCTCTGTCAAGTAAAAGTATATTTATCAAATTGTTGTGATAATAAACATATAACATGGAACGTGTGGAATCAAATAGGAAGAATTACCACTGACCTGATCAGCAGCCACTTCGACCAGTTCTAATTCATGTCTGTGCCATCTTCTTAAGCCATCCAGAGGAAGAATTAAAACCATAATGGCATAAAGGTTTGCATTGAATTCAGGGCCATCATAAAATTCATATTCTGAATGTTTTAGAAGTGGTACCCGAACAGCAACAATCTCTGGCGGATAATCAGTTCTCACATCACATCTGATCTTTGCCAGCGGGCTTGTATGTGGAATCCTCATTGCTTTAGCACTATTAAATATTTCAGTGACTGCAGGGACATGAATTGGCACACAGTAGCCAAAGCACATCAGACTGCTCAAGGAGTGAGTAAGTTCCATACTTAGATTTCTTCGTGATGGCATCCATAGTGCACATTCCACAAGATCTAAAATCCTGCCTAGCTCAGTAAGAGCAGTTTCCAAAATAGTATGTTTGTCCAGAGTACTTCTAATTCTACGAGTCAGCATTCTAACATGTCGTGCAGATTCTTTGTCTCTTATAATTAGGCATTTTTCTTTGTCAAGCTCTTCAGCCTTACGCTTAAGAATCACTTCATGTCTCTTCAGACTTAGCAAGTCAGGAATAATGTGAACGAGCATTATAGCTGTTACAGATGATACAACAGCAGTAGAAAACTTTGTTACTGCCATCAATTTGGCAACAGTTTTAGAGTGATTTGACACTGTCCACAGATTTATAAAGTGAGTTGCTCCACAGAGAAGGATGAATGCACCAAACAACAATAAGACCCGCGTATATGAGGAGATTTTCGATCTGTTGGCAAAATAAAGAAGTTCCAAGGTAATGAAGATATATGCAAAGGAGATCATGATGTCCGAGAAATACTGGTATTGCATTAGAACTCCATCAGGAGTAGGAGGCTCAATGCGGTCACAGGTCTGCATCTTAGTAGCCCAATAAAGCTGCAAAAATTAACATAAATAAAAAAATATATATATAATGTGCATTGCTAGAATTCAAACCAGTCTATAATAACAGCATATATCTTCAACAGTTAATTAAAGGGAATTTCTAAAGGAACTACAGATCAAAGAAGCGATTTCTTTAAAGAGATTATAAATGCAACCAATTGCATTAGTAACTATGCGTCAATTGAGTATTGTCACAAACATATTATTGACTTAAGCTAGATCATAGCTAGATCACCTGACCCTTATAACTATATGGACGAATTATAGATCCTACTGCATTAAAAATTGTCTATGTTTAGCAAGTAACTCGGAAATGTTACTGTTGTATAATGTTCAGAATGTAACCAAAAAATCATACCATATTAGACACCGGACTCAGCAAAATATATTACTGATATCATATATCAGTTACCTAAAATGTCAAAGGAATGCAGAACAAAATGAGCTTAAGTAACGATAGACAACAGCAAGAATCAATTTATCTGGAATCCGGTGCAAACAAATCTCATTGCACTACTGTAGAACCAATATTTATAGGCAGAAGTGGATTCGAATCTTCACTGAATAAACCCCACTGCATAAATTCTGTGCAGTCCGAAATGGTGATCAAAACAACAATGCCGAGTTTAGTACAAATAAATGTTTTACACTTCAATAAGAAATTCTATTTAACCTGATTGAAGTCCGAAATAGCGAAATTCAATATACCTGGCACTATTTCGCGTATACTCTATGATTGTTGTTATAGTTAAAATAAGCCAACTAAAATATTTGAAGTTCAAGATTTAGGCATCTTAGAAATTAAAATGACTATTTTCACATAACTTAACTAAAAGATGGAAAAACATCTCAATCAAATACAGTTTAGGGATAATTAGAATCACACATATAATAGGGATGTTACATATAATATACTTTATACTTGCCCAATTTCTTATAGAAACCATGCTTGAATTTCAGAAGATAATTCAGATTGCACCCAAAACAGGAGAGAGATTAGAGTAGAAATGCTTGCACTGTACCCTCTTCAAGTACAAAGACAACAGAGAATTAAATTGATGAAAAAAAATTAAATCTTGAATTTTATGTGACCAGGAGAAACAAGTACAAAGGATTCAGCTGCAAAGTCAGATCATTCAATATATCAAATAATTTTAATCATTTAAAAAATGCATGCAAACATGGTAGACATACCTTGAATAAGAAATGATGATACCGGATCAAGTGGTGTAAATTTTTTTGTTTTAGTCTTTTAAAATTATTTTATGTCTCCAAGTCGGTGTCTCCAACATCAGGTAGTCTAGCATATACTAGTACAGTATAAGTAAAATGTGAGAATATGTGAATGTGAAAGTTATTCACCCGTAAACATATATTTGTCCGTTAGTATAACAGAAAGTGTCTGCCAGCTAGATATAACGTATATAAAATGTCTCTTAAAAAAAATATGAAGTTGTTGCCAGCTAAATATAATGTGAAAAAAAATGTGAAGTTGCTGCCAGCTAGATATAACGTATACACAATATGTCATTTAAAAAATGTAAAATTATCAATGACATTGATTGTAAATTTTGAAATTTTCATCAATGTGACATCTGGTTATCAAAACAAGTAACGTATAGTATATTTGTCTGTTTGTATAATAGAAAATGTATACAGCTAAGCATAAGGTATACACAAAAAAGGTTGTTTCTAGTTGAATCAAGTGTGTAAAAGTCGAAATTTTTAATAAAAATTATACAATTATTGAAATGAATATGTCATTGCATCATAATATCGCCTACCTACAAAATATGACATAAGTTCAAAAGTCAAACTAGAACAAAAAAAATCACCAAATTTTATTGTTAACGAGTCAAACTATTCATAACTATATTCATATCATAGTACAAGTTATAATAATATATAATTTAAATATACAGATAATATATGTCATGTATATATATATATATATATATATATATATATTAGATGAATTTATGTATATTAAAAATATTTATTATTAATTACTCTAAATCTTTATTATTATTATTATTATTATTATTATTATTATTATTATTATTATTATTATTATTATTACTACTACTACTACTACTACTACTACATTATCATTATACATTTTTTTTATTAAAAATGTGGCAAGTTCATGAATAAATAAATATTTTATTCTAACAAAAATAAAATAAACAAAAAATGGTATGAATTATTGAATTATGTAGATATATATAATAACAATATTTTTTTATGAATACTAAATTTTAATAACCGAACATAAGTATAGTTTGTAGTTTAGTATCCATAATTTTAATTTTGATTATCTTTTGATCCTCATAAAATTTTTAACTTAATTGATATGAGAGGTTAGATACTTAAATATAATATTAAAATAATTCATTTGTTTAAAATTCAATTCAGGCCGCTAACAATATATTGAACTTAGTTTTTTAATATTTATTTTTAACATATAGATATAGAGTTCTAAAAATTTCAATATATTTTATTTTAAAATTATTAAAAATATATAGATATAATAATTTGAACTTCCAAAATTATATCATTCGAAATTAATCTTTTTTGATGAGGTTTTAGGCTGGTACATATAACTAAACATTCCCCAACCTCATTCTATGCGAACTTATAGCATTATTTATGTGATATAATTACATCACACTTTATATATCCATATTCATAAGGCTTGGGCTGCCCAAGAGGCCCAGAAATCTCCAGACCTTATTAACTCTTCACAAGCCCACCATCTACTTTATTTTCCTTTTCTCAAACAGTGCCCACTCAATTAGTACCAATATGTTCTCAAACAGTGCCCACTCAATTAGTACCAATATGTTCGTCCAATTCATGCTCTGAGTTTCTTTCATTCTCATGTTTAGTTACCTCAATACAATAGAAAATCTTAATAACTTGAAAACTCAAACCAGTCCATAATAACAGCCTAAACCAGAAAATCTCATTGGCCGGATCATAGCTAGCTCAACTGACCCTTATAATTTATGGAAGAATTATAGATCCTATTGCATTAAAGATTGTCTATGTTTAACAAGTAACTCGAAAATGTTACTGTTGTATATTGTATATGATGTAACTAGAAAATCATACCATATTAAACACCGGACTCAACAAGATATATTACGGATATCATAGACGACGGACTCAACAAGATATATTACCGATATCATAGACGAAGTATCAGTTACCCAAAATGTCAGAGGCATGCAGAACAAAATGAGTTCAAGTGAGGATAGACAACAACAAGAATCAATTTATCAGGAGTCCGGTGCAAACAAATTTCATAGCACTACTGTAAAACCAAAATTTATAGGCAGAAGTGGAATCAAATCTTCACAGCTGCATAACTTCTATGCAGTCCGAAATTGTGAGTAGTATAAATACATGTTTTCTTCAATGAGATACTCTATTTCGTGTACACTTTATGATTGTTGTTACAGTTTAAATAAGCCAACTAAATTATTTGAAGTTCAAGATATAGGCATCATAGAAATTAAAATGATTATATTCCAAAAACTTAACTACAAGAAGGAAAAACATCTCAATCAAATAATTAGCATCACACATATAATATACTTTATACTTGCCCAATTTCTTATAGAAACCATGTTGAATTTCAGAAGATTGCACCCAAAACATGAGAGAGATTAGAGTAGAAATAGCAAAGATAAACAAATGTTGAATTGTACCGTCTTCAAGTGCAAAGACAACGGAGAATAAAATTGCTGAATAGAAAATCTTGGAATTTATGTGACCAGGAAAAACAAGTACAAAAGATTCATCTGCAAATTAATCAGATCATTCAATACATCAAGTAAGAAATGATGATACTGGTTCAAAAGTGGTGTAAATTTTTATTTCAGTTTTTTAAAATTATTTTATATCCCCAAGCCTCTGTCTTCAACATCCGATAGTCTAGCGGATACTAGTATGATAAAAAATTTATTTCAGTTTTTTAAAATTATTTTATATCTCCAAGCCTCTGTCTTCAACATCCGATAGTCTAGCAGATACTAGTATGATACAGGTATAAGTAAAATGTGAGAGTCTGTAAATGTGAAACATATTCACCAGCAAACATATATTTGTCGGTTAGTATAACAGAAAATGTCTGACAGTTAAATATAACGTACACAGAAAATGTCATTTAAAAAAAAATGTGAAGTTGCTGCTAGCTAAATATAACGTATACAAAGAATGCCACTTGAAA
Source organism: Daucus carota subsp. sativus (assembly GCF_001625215.2). Lineage (NCBI taxonomy): Eukaryota > Viridiplantae > Streptophyta > Magnoliopsida > Apiales > Apiaceae > Daucus > Daucus carota. The sequence goes on along the minus strand of NC_030383.2, from coordinate 60,873,289 downwards.
AAAGTGTGAAATCATCAGCGATTGACATCTGGTTTATCAAAATAAATATTTTAACTAAAATAGTGTAAATTTGAAATTATCAGCAAATGTCATCAAAACAAGTGTAAATACAGTATATTTCAGTTTTTTAAAATTATTTTATATCTCCAAGCCTCTGTCTTCAACATCCGATAGTCTAGCAGATACTAGTATGATACAGGTATAAGTAAAATGTGAGAGTCTGTAAATGTGAAACATATTCACCAGCAAACATATATTTGTCGGTTAGTATAACAGAAAATGTCTGCCAGTTAAATATAACGTACACAGAAAATGTCATTTAAAAAAAAATGTGAAGTTGCTGCCAGCTAAATATAACGTATACAAAGAATGCCACTTGAAAAAAGTGTGAAATCATCAGCGATTGACCTCTGGTTTATCAAAATAAATATTTTAACTAAAATAGTGTAAATTTGAAATTATCAGCAAATGTCATCAAAACAAGTGTAAATACAGTATAGTATATTTGTCAGTAGTATATTTGTCTGCTAGTATAATAAAAAATGTATACAGCTAAGTATAAAGTATACATAGAATGTATATCACCCTAAAGGGGAGGGTTCTGGTACAAACTTACAAACTTACAAACTTTTTTTGTTCAACACATATATAACTTGAGTTCAACATTTTTCTTAAATATTTTGTTGAACATCTATTAAAATAGTGGTGGAGAAGTACATAAACCAATTTTTAAATGTAAGAACTAAGGTAAACATGTTATATAACTAATATTTATGTTTCTAGACCCTACCCAAACCCCAGAGGTATAGTTTAAACATCTTTTTAGATATATTCAACACAATGATAATTAGTGTTCAACACCCGATGTTGAACCCCAGTTATAAATGTGTTGAAAACGCGATTTATTTATGCGCTATTTTTAAAAATTGTGATGTTTTTTGAAGAATTTTCAACATGGATACTTTATATAACTAAGGATTAACACGATGGAAGAATAAAAAAAAGTTTGTAAGTTTGTAACTTAAAAAAGTTTTTATTTGATCTGAGTTAATTTATCATTAACATAAGCTAAGCATAAGATATACACAAAACGTGTACCACCTTAAGAGTTAAATTATCATTAACATAAAATAATCTTTCTAAATAATATTTATATTCCATTTCAAAAGAAATATTTTTATAATTAATTAACCAAGTATTTAAAAGCCCAAACTTTAAAAAATTATATACAATTATTTAAAAATGAATATGTCATTGCATCATAATGTTCGCCTACCTAAAAAATATGAAATAGAAGAATACTGAAGTCAGACTAGAAAAAAGAATCACCCAATTCTATTCTTATCAAGTCAAACTATTCATAATTATATCACACATTCATATACTATACTGTTCTAATATCTACTACTTTTTTATATAATAATATTTATTAAAATTCTGTGTGATCAGACTAGCAGAACCAACTTCATAAGGCTTGGGCTACCCAAGAGAGCTCCACCGACCTTATTAACATTGTCACAAGCCCACCACCTAATTTATTTTCCTTTTTTCAAACAAGGCCCAATCAATTAGTACTAATATGTTAGTCCAATTCATGCTCTTACATGTTTAGAACTTGGAAACAATCACAGAGGAATTTATGTGACCTAGAACAAGTACAAAGGATTTAGCTGCAAAGTTAGATCATTGACATGCCTGGTATAAGAAATGGTAATATTAAATTTGTTAGTATAATTTTTATTTTACTTCTTTAAAATTATTTATCTGTTATCTTCACGCCCGGTCGACAAGTATTATATGTCACGCATATAAATATAACATATGCAGAAAACGTGTATCATTCGACTAGAAATACGACACAATTATAAGTAAAATATGAAATTGTCAACGTTCACTTGAAAAGAAATATGTGGCATCTTGTTAAACAATTATTGCATTTAAAATAACGTATAAATTATCTGCTAGCAACCGTCTTCAACACAGATATAATGAAATGCGAAATGGTCAACATTCACGGATAAAGATAACCCGATTATTAAAACAAATATTTCATCTCAAATAAAATATTAAATATTTGTCCGGCTAGCATAAAGAAAATGTGGGTGTTTGTGTATGGCTTAAAAGCCCAGCTTCTGGTTTATAAGTTAGAAGCACTTAAGTCGTACCGTTTGTGTAAAAAGTCAAAAAACACTTATAAAAAGTTAGGAATGCTAACTTTTGTTTCAAGACTTCTACTTATTTCTCAAACACTTTAATCATTTATAAGTCTTAATTTGTTTGTAACTTTTACTCCACTTTTTTATTTTAAGCAAGAAACATTTATTCTAATCTCACCCAAACGGCCCCATGTCTGTCATGTAAGTCCAACGTATACAAATATAAAATGTAAAATTGTCATATTCACATATGAGGAACATTGTGTTTATTAAAACAAGCATCTCATCAAAATAGCTAGTACTGTGATTTGTGTTATCAACAAGAACCAGAGCTTTTTCGAGATCAGATAACAAATAAAATCCAAGTAAGGAGAGTTCAGAATCACAAATATTAGAGATGGTTTGGATTTTTATTTACACTGCCTTGTATTCTGGAAAAATACAGATAATCAATCTAAATACAGCTTGACATTACGAGCATAAATCAGGATGAGCATGTTGGATTACAAGGTGTACATTGCAGGACTGGCTGATTGAACGTATCTGCAACACATCTCTGACATGGTAGGAACCTCTTCTTGTTTAGAACAAAGGTGAGGCCGTGCTGGTGAGCCTCAATCTTGATATTTGTAGCGCCAAACTTGACCTTTGAGTAGCGAAGGAACTGATCCATGCATTCACCAAAATGAAAGGATAGATCACAAACATCACAATGGTAGAACCAATGGTCCGCGTCTATCTCTTGGGAGCAAAATTCACACTCGTATTCATGAGGATGATCTTTTATTTGGTCGGGAGAATATATCAAGTGAAGGGGGTGGGGATCCCATGGATGTGTCACTGTCAGCGGCTTAAGAGCACATTTTGTATGTAAGGAAAAATTACAACCCAACGCATACGAATAACAATTAAGCACACTGCCACACTTCCGTGTTTTTCTGTTGCAAGCAATACAATTAAATCGGTTAAAAAAATCATCTCTTAGTACAAGAAGGTGATGATGAGCTTGGTGTTTGATTTCTCTGGGTAAAACAACACAGCCTATGTCAAGATTCACACTGTCACCTTGGTGCCAAGGAATGTCAACTTGCACTTGTGTCCCATTTCTTAAACATCTACAATAAGCGCAAGACCAGAGATCATAAACACTGTCTTGAATTCCCACGAGCTTGCATGGATAGCCTTTCTTGTGAGTCATCATCTCTTTTGGAAATTGGGCACAATGTCTGTGGAGGACATAGTTACATTCTCTGCATTCAAAGAATACATCATCATTAGTAAATATAGAATCAGTGCACCCGTTACAGATTGGCGACTTTCCTTCCTCATCAAGGCTACTTAGTTCACTTTTGTTTTTGAGTAAAAGTTGATGGTTGTGGCTCCAGTGGTTTATATGACTAGGAGGAGTCACAGCATCATCCTCCAACCATTTTATATGATGAGGAGGTGTCACAGTATCATCGTCCAACCATGAAATGCTCTCCTTCTTAATACATTGCTGCAACAGCGGGTCATGCTCTGGCACCGGGATTTGCACAGAATCTCTATAAGGATAGTCGGGCTCCCTGCAAGATATATAGCATTTAGAAGAAGACCATCTAAGTATTTCAGACAAATAAATTTGTAAAAGGAAAATGGAAATCTGACTTGTAAGGCGGAGGCGATGTAGCACATTTGGTGTGGGCAAAGAATCTGCAGCTGAGACAGTAGTAGAGCCAGTCAGTAGGGTCCAATTCCTTGTTGCATATTCTGCAGGGCTTTGGAAATGAACGATAATTTTGTGGAAGAGAATATGCTAATGTAAGAGGATGCTTGTGGTGAATTTCACATTCGAGCACAGCTTGTAATTTACTGCAGCCGAGGTGAATCCAGAACGGACATGTGTAGCACATATAAGAAAAGTCAGTATCCACCGAATGGCAGACATCACATCGAAAATTTGATAACCTGGGTACTAAGGTTAACTTGTGAGCATGATAAGGAGTGGATATATGAGTGTCAGTTAAAGGTAAAACGCAGGCCACACAAATCTGATATCCATTCGGACATATATGACAATAGTACGCAAACGATTTCAGTTCGATACCACATACATTACATGAACCAGGTATTGTTGGCCGTTTCTGTAGAAGCAGAACATGATATTTGTGACCTGAATGCTTGAGTTCAAGGGGTAACAAAGCACAAGTTTTGTGAAGAAAGAAATGAGCACAATCATTATCTTTTTCAGCACTAGAAAAGTTAACACAATGATAAACAACACCTGATTTATGTAGGAGTAAGCCGCATACATAACAGAGATCATCCTCACGAGCATGATAATCCTCATTCTTTATCAATTTATGATCATGAACCTTACCACTGAAGCGGTGGTGTGTTGTGATTACAATGTCTTCTAAGCTCGACATGTATAATGAGATCAAATATTAATAAGAAAAAAAAGATAAAATGTCATCAATTTTCATAACGAATTCAGTCCAAAGTCTACCTGATATTTATAATGTGTGCATTTGTGTATATAATTAAATATGCTAAGCATATACAACTTACAAGCAAGTAATAAAGCGCACAAAAATTTAAAAAGCAAGTTTTTGAGATATTAATAGGAAGAATATAAAGAAATGGATATTATATTGACATTATTAAGAAACTTGCAAGTTGAGAAAAGCACACAATAATTTGTATATATAATTAAATATGCTAACCATATAAAACTTACAAGCAAGTACTAAAGCGCGAAAAAAAGTAAGAGCAAGTTTTTGAGATACTAATGGGAAGAATAAAAAGAATTGAATATTATTGTTATTATTAAGAAACTTGCAAGTTGAGAAAAGCACACAATAATTTGTTCAATATTGGATATTTGTTTTACTTAGGCTAATATATGTGTTTGGTTTGGTAATAATTATATCCTCAGGAAAAATTGGTTAATTTTGACCTCATTTTCGATCGAAACTAATTCTGATCGGTGTCTGTCAAATATATAGTTGGCCAAATATAAAGTGCGCGAAATTAGTGGAAGATAACCGCGGATGAAAATCAATAATATTTTCGACCTATTTCGTATGCAATCGAAATATTTCCCTCCAATAAAAAGATGAAGCACACCATTTCGAACCATAATAATTTTTAAATAATTGAATCATTTTTTTCTCTTGTTTATCTTGAAATACCTTCAATTTTTATTTCTACACACGTCGCTTTTTTGGAGAAAATAGTTTTTAGGTGGCTATTTTGCTGCTTAATATTGGCCAAGATTTCAATTTTTCATTTTGTGATATAGCCGAAAGCAATATATTCAGCCGAAATAAGTTGAATTATTTCGTAAAAATGCCGTGATGGATAACATAAATTTGACTGACTGCGGTCAAAATTACTGCTAGAAAATAGAAATCCCAGTACACTTTTCCTTTCAATAGTCGTGTGTTCTGATTTTTTGCCTCTATTTCTCTCTTTTTTCTCCTTTTTTGCTCCACAAGCTCATATTTTTGTATGAAATTTCCTTAAAAACTCAAGTAGGTAATTTATTTTAATCAATAAAAATTCATATATGCTTGTGTTATCTTAATTATCGTAATTATAATAATATTTATATAATAATGAATTCATTATATTAGTATAGTTATTCCACCTTATCGAGTCGAGCTCGACAAACCTCGACTCGAGTTCTTAATCGAGCCTAAAATTTTGTTGGAGCTCAAAAGAGCTCGCCTCGAATTACAGCCCCAGATTTATAAACTTAATTTGTTTTAGAAGATGTGGGAACTGGGAAGCATATGCCGGACGAGTAGCTCTGGAAGAAAGTGTACTATTGGCCGTTTATATAGACCTGATTTTTCTGACTTTAATGCTTGAATTCAAGGGATACAAGAGCACAGATTTTGTGAAGAAAGAAATGAACACAATCATCAAAGTTTACACAATGATAAACGCCGCCTGATTTATATACATGTAAGCCGAAACTGTGAAGTGTAGGCCATAACAGAGATCACCCTCAGGAGCATGATAATCTCACTCTATTATCTATATCAATTTATGATCATGAACCCTGTCATCTAAATAATGTGCTGTGATTACAACTTCTTCTAAGCTGGACATGTATGATGATATCAGATTATTTTTTATTAAAACTGTTACGAATTTAGTAAATAGTTAAGTCGAAGATTATTTATTCACTATTGAAAGGCTACTTTTTATTTATATTTATATATTTAAATAAATTCAAGCAATCAAGCAAATCAGATACCAATATGTTCAACCTACTGTGCAAGAAAGTGATTAAAATACCAGACACACAAAGAATATTTGAATTTTTTTTATTATTATTAAGAAACTTGCTAGTTCCGAAAAGAATACTTTAGAATTAATTTTATATTAAATTTTTATTTCCTTGTTCTTTTTGTTTGATTTTTTTGATAAGTTAGTCGAACAGATTCTATCTTATATTCAGGGTCTGGCTCTCAGTAAGTCAGTAAGTATTCGAGTAATCAAGAATTCTAGCTAATTTTACTTATTCATTCATTTGAAATTGTATATACCAGGTCACTACAATTTAAGAAAACCTAAGTTATTAAATTTTGTCATACATGATAATACACTTAAATCAAGGAGAATAGATGACCTAGTTCTCGATTTGGCTATTTTCTTTATACTACTTAGATTAGGAGCAACAAATAAAAATAATGTTTTTAAAAAATTCTATAACTAATTGGGTGTATTGATTTTAAAGGACTTAAAAATGTACCGATCTAGCTAGTACCAATTATATGAACTGAGCTAATGAACTGTGGTGCCCTTGCCGAGGCCTTCACTCCTTATTTAAATGTGATCTCCCATGAGGTTAACAAATCTGAAATGCCGGTATTTATGTGATGGAGAGGACTTGTTTGATCATCAAAGCAAGTCCCAAACAATTTATACAAATCAATTAAAGAGAAGTACAGGATGAACGATTTAATTTTACTCGTACCGTTTGCAGATGGCAAGTCCCATACCAAGGTGACCTCTGTCGTGAGGTGATGCCCTCTGGGACTCTAAAAAATTTGCACATACAAGATGGAGGAGATCTTGAGATGCGATACTTTGCCGAGAATCGTTGACCTGCAGAATGGGAAATCAGGAGGGAGAAGGGTGTGTCTCTGTGTGGAGGCAAGCAAAGTTGAATTCTTCTCGTGTAAACATTTAGTAGCAAATATTATTTTTAACTAAAAAATATGATGAGGTTTAAGTGTCCAACCTGCACTGGTGAAGAATTAGCTATCACTTTGCAAAGTGTAAAATTCAGAAATCCTGCAGAGTTCCAAATACTCTGGTGTTGCAACCAAAGCCTCTAGAGAAACTTGACCTTCCTTTGTGAACTTGATAGCATTTCCTATGATGTGTAAAATGACATGCAGGAGACATTTCCTATCACCAATAGCATTAAAAGGTGAATTGCTGTCCAAATTCAAATTCAATGATAACTTCTTTGCAGAAGTTATTGGTTTAATTAAATTTATCACCTGCATTTAGAGAAAAACAATAACATTATAATGATTTCCAAACGAGTCTGTCAGTCTAATAAATATATGGAAATCTAACATTAGAGCTTTCAGTATTATGTCTACCAACATATCATGAACACTGAAGATATTTGTGTCTAATTCCAGGCTACCATCATTTAGTCGAGAAAGATCTAGAACACCATCTATCAGTACCAAGAGCAGGCTGCAATTCTTTTGAATGGTCTCCATAAGAAGTCTTTGATCTGGAGTTAATTCTGTTTCCAGAAGTAGTGCGGATAAGATAATCACTGCATGCACAGGTGTCATCATTTCATGCTTTGTAACACAGTAACATTTAGATAATCTGTGCGAGCTTGAATTTCTATCTCAGCTTCTTGCCGAGCTGACTCCAGGGCAAGATTTTGCTCCATGAGCTGGTTACTAGTTCGCATGAAATCTTCCAGGATTTCAGCGTGAGAAAGAGCAACAGCAGCCTGTATAGGTTACCGTATAATAAGCACAAGAAAAGACAATTCACGACAATTCTATATTCCACTAAAACTACCAAAAACAATTGGAATGTATGATCACTCAAATTTTCATTACTTAGCTGAGCTGAAAACAGTTATCTATTACTTAGCTAGTGATGCCATGGTTTATTATGAGTACGAAAGGACTTGATGGAGCTGAGTGTAGAGACTATACGAAAGGACTTGATGGAGCTGGGTGTAGAAACTGAAAGTTCATCGTTGCATCTAATCACTCTTTTAAGGTCTAAGGAGTGTCAGATTTCCTAATATATAATTACTTCACTTATCCTAGATGTTGCATCTGATCTCATTTTTAACCTCTTCAATAATATTTGAATATTAACTTTTCCGTTCTCCACTTTACCAATTGCCGCATCTCTGCTGAATGCAATTCTACCTCTTCTACTTTTGTATGACGCTACAAAGGTAACAAGAACCTATCTCTTCCGTCCTCCCAGTAAGGCATTCATTCAAATTCTTCTCCACCGGAAAGTACACTTTGATGTAACGTTGACAATGATTAGGTAATCCTTTCCCATCTTTACCCTTGGGTTGGGCTGTCACCAGAAAAGGCAACCGTATGTCTATTTTGCAATAACTCACATTTTACAAAATGTCTGAGGTTAGCTTCCACGTAGATTTACTGAGATAATAATGGATTTCGTAAGTAATTAAGAAGTGTCAAAAAAACAAGATTGCACAGTTAAATAACTATCATAAACTTCGTAAGAATTCTAATACGCTGCTTGGAGAATATTTTTATAACAAATTGATGTACAAATATGACATAAATAAATCTTAACCAGTAAGAGTATGTACTTGTCAGAGGAGAAGTTCTTAACAAACTACCAAGGTTTTAGTAATAAAAAATTGAAGCCGCCACATAAGAATCCTGGACAACTTTATATGCCTCAGAAATGTTGTGGTAATAAACATATGAGGAGGAACATGTGGAAGCAAATAGGAGAAGATAACAAGTACAACTGACCTGATCAGCAGCCACTTTCACTCGTTCTAATTCGTGTCTGTGCCATCTTCTTAAGCCGTCCAGAGGAAGAATTAAAACCATAATGGCATAACATCTTGCATCGAGTTCAGGACCATCATACAATTCATACTTTAAATGTTTTAAAAGAGGTACGCGGACAGCAGCAACCTCAGGTGGATAGTCATTTCTCACATCACATCTGATCCTAGCCAGCGGGCTTGTATGTGGAATCCTCATTGCTTCAGCGCTATTAAATACTTCACTGACTACAGGGACATGAATTGGCTCAGAGTAGTCAAAAGACATCAGGCTGTTCAAAGAATGAGTAAGTTCCATACTTAGAGTTCTTCGTGATGGCATTCAGAGTGCGCATCCTGCAAGATCTAAAATCCAGCCTAGCTCAGTAAGAGTAGTTTCCAGAATAGTATTTTTGTCAAGGGTACTTCTGATTTTACGAGTCAGCATTCCAACATGTCGTGCATATTCTTCTTCTCTTATAATTAAACATTTTTCTGTGTCAAGCCCTTCACCCTTATGCTTAAAAATCATTTCATGTCTCTTCAGACTTAGCAAGTCAGGAATAATGTGAATGAGCACTAAAGCTGTTACAGATGATAAAATAGCAGTAGACAACTTTGTCACAGCCATCAATTTGGCAACATTTATAGATTGGTTTGACCCTGTCCACAAATTTAAGAAGTGATTTGCTCCACAGAGAAGAATAAATGCACCAAACAACAACAAGACCCTTGTATATGAGGAGATTTTTGATCTATTGGCAAAATAAAGAAGTTCCAAAGTAATGAAAAAATATGCGAAGGCGATCATGATGTCTGACAAATACTGGTATTGCACTAGAACTTCATCGTGCCAAGGAGGCTGAATGCAGTTGCAGGTGCATCTTAGAAGCCCTATAACTCTGCAAAAAATTAATATGAATAAATATTGTAATGTGCATTACTAGAATTCAAGCCAGTCTATAAAACGGCATAAACCTTCAGCAGTCAATAAAAAAAGAAAACTTTCTACCTAAACTATGCATAATAACGGCATTAGAAAGATTATAAATGCAACCAGATATTGACTTTCAGCATATCGTAGCTACATAACCAGATCCCTTAAAACCATACGGAGGACTTGTAGATCCTATCGAATAAAGAATTGCATATGCTTAGCAATTAGCTTGTAAATGTTATAATTTTATACCGTTTACAATATAACTAGAACTCACACCATATCAAACACCAAAGTCAGCAAAATAAATATTCCCGAATTTATATCAGTTACCCAATTTGCCAATAAGACAAGCAGAACAAGATGAGTATAAGTAAGGATAGACAATCACAAGATCAATTCATCCTGTAAACAAAACCTCATTGCACATATATACATGATTTAAGCAATGTTCTATGCTAGAAGTAACTTTGTCACAGGCTGCACATTCAATGAGAAATTCTGTTTAAACTTTAACCTGATTGAAGTCTGAAATTGTGGAATTCGAGATACCTGGCACTATTTCGTGCACACTTTACAGTTGTTCTTACAGTTCAAAAAAGAGGCATCATAGCATGTTAAAATGACCCTTTGCAGTAAAATTTACTCCCCGTCCCCCTCATTGTATACGTTTGGGAAGGTGCGCAGGAGGGTTCGGCAAGCATTTTAAGAGGGTTTGACACGTATTTTAAGGATTTATAAAGTATAGTTTGATAAAAAAAAAATGGGAAATCTACAAAACTACCTACCTTTTCTTTTATTGTTTTCAAAAATACTACCTTCCAGAATTATTTTTAAAAATACCTTTTCATAAAAAAAAAAATTCAAAAATACTGTTTGCAACTTTTGCAACCTCATTTGTAATTGCATATATGGTTGCATATGGTTGTATTCAGTTGCATATGGTTGCATTCAGTTGATTCTATTGTAATCTAATGGCCCCGCCAGGGGCACACCATACATCTGTTGTTACTTACAGTTTTCAGTTGCATTTAGTTGCAACTGAGGTTGCAAAAGTTGCAACTGCAGTTGCAACCTCATTTGCAACTTTTGCAACCTCATTTGCAACTATATATAGTTTTCAGTTGCATTTAGTTGCAACTGAGGTTGCAAATGAAGTTGCAACTGCAGTTGCAAAAGTTGCAACTGCAGTTGCAAGTTCATTTGCAACCTCATTTGCAACTTTTGCAACCTCATTTGCAACTTACAGTTTTCAGTTGAACTAGTTGCAATTGCAGTTGCAACAGTTGCAACATTCCATTTTTATTTGCAACTTTTGCAACCTCATTTGCAACTTTTGCAACCTCATTTGCAACTTTTACGGCTGCGCCGCCCAAGGTTGCAACAGTTGCAACAGTTGCAACTTTCCATTTTTATTTGCAACTTTTGCAACCTCATTTGCAACTTTTGCAACCTCATTTGCAACTTTTGCGGCTGCGCCGCCCAAGGTTGCAAATGAGGTTGCAAAAGTTGCAAATCGTATTTTTGAAAAAAAAATTTTATGAAAAAGTATTTTTAAAAACAATGAAAAAGATGGTAGTATTTTTAAAAAACTAATTTTACAGATGGGTATTTTTAAAAAGATCCCAAAAAAAATTAATTTTCTTTTTCTTCTGAATTAGAAATAAAAAAATTTAAAAATTTTATACAACTATACTTCATAAAAACTCTAAAATGCATGTCAAACAATACTAAAAATATTATACAAAAATGGATGAGACGGAGATAACTACTCAAAGGAAAAACATCTCAATCATACAGAGGTCAGGCCATAGTTAGCATCAGTAGAAACCTGCACCATCTCAATTGCCCTGATGTTGGTTTTATACAAATATGAAATAAATATATCTGTATATACTTCAACATTACCCAAATTTTTATAAAATTCAAATTCCACCCAAAACATGACATAGATTAAAGTAACAATAGCAAAGATATAACAAAATTTGAACTATACCCTCCAGGTGCAAAAAGACCAAAGATAAAACTAATGAAGAAGTTAAAATCTTGGAGTTCGGTGAGCAGTAGAACCAAGTACAAAGGATTCTTTGGCCAAACGAAGTACAAAGTATTTTTAGCTGCAAAGTCAGATCATTCGATATATCAGATAATTTTAATGATTTCAAAATAATACATGTAAACATGATAGATATATCTGAATAAAAAATGATAATATTTGATCTGCGTATTATAAATTTTTGTTTTAATTGTTTAAAATTATTTTTTATCTCTGAATCGGTGTCTTCGATATCTGGAAGTCTCGCATAATATCACACAGATTTAATAAAATAAATTATTTTTTATCTCCAAGTCGTTGTCTTCAACATCTGATAGTCTCGCAGACTATCATACAAATATAAGTAAAAATGTGAAAGTATAAGCATTCACAACTTTGTGTATATTTATCGATTAGTATAAATTATTTTTGTGCTAGTATGATAAAAAAATATAAATACAAGATATAGGAATATACAAACACCTACCATCCTAACAACCTTCAAAATAAAATGAATTTTCTCATTAAAGATAGTTGTATTTGATTTCAAAGAGATCATGATGTCTAATTATTTGAGTAAGTGGTTTAAAATCCAAATTTTTGGAAATTTATTATATAATTATTAAAATAAATACATGCAAACATGATAGACATGTCTTGAATAAGAAATGATAATATTAAATTCAATGGTGTTAATTTTTTATTTTAGTCACTTGAAATTATTTTTTATTTCCAAAATGGTGTCTTTAACATCAGGTACTAGTCTAGCAGAGTATCACATGCATACAAAATAATATACGTTAGCTTATCTCTAAGCCGATGTCATTAACATAATTAGCTTATCTCCAAGCCGGTGTCTTTAACATCAGGTAGTCTAGCAGAGTATCACATAGATATAAATAACATGCATTAGCGTTCACAGATAAAAGGAGAAATATCTATATATGTTTGTTTATCTATATATGTTTGTTTGATTATCAAAACAATTGTTTCATCTAAAATAACATATAGAATGTGAAAATATACGTTGCATAAGAGATCCCGGCATACATTCACGTAATCAGGACCCCTCTCTGAATAGGCAAGAGCACGTCTCCATCTCGAAGACTCCTCCATAATATTGAAGTTGCGCACTGTTTGCTCCTGTAATTATGTTTTCAATTCTATGCTAAAAATTTGGAACGACTATTTCAACACAACATGCTGTCATAATAAGTGCACAACTAAACTTGAAACAATCTTTAACTGTAATGCACTCTCTCCAAGCGAACTAGAAGGTAAACTGAGGGAGTTCAGAATGCAAAAATCACGACAAGCATCATTGAATCTGGTGAATTACAGTGAAGATACAAGGCTGTAAACTAGAAGATCAACCTTTCAAATTTGAAATAGGCAAGACCACAGTATCAGACTCAGACTCGCATATATGCACATTCGACTCTGTATTATGGTTCTGATTCTCTCTAAAACTAGAGCACCTTAAAATTTAAAAGTAAACAAAGAGGAAGAGAGTATAATATTAGGAAGCTATTTTAAAAAATAATAATGATGATAAAATTAAATAATATTAGGAAGCTTTTGATACTGAGCAATAAAGTTTATTGCAACCGAGAAGAATGAAAATATACTTCATTTATCTAACCAGATTTTTTTCCCCTACATGTATCTTTCTTTCCAGAGCGTTCTTTTTTACCTTTCTTGGCAAAGCGTCGTCGTGGATCTAAAAGAACCTCACGGTGCATCTCTACCCAAAGCTCTTCAAATTGATTATAGAATCCCTCTTGGAACATATCAAGAATTTCAGGATATAAATCTTCAGGATTTTCACTCCACAACTCTCTTAACATAGCACAACTATCAATTATTTTTGTTCTGCTCTGTAATTTGTGGAGTAGATTCCCCACTCGTTTCTGTCCTAATGATTCTGGCCTCAAAATAGTTGCAGGTGTAACAGCTAAAAATTTCTGGAAGGATTTCAGACAGGGTAAAACAGCACCTCCAATCAAGGAAGAAGCGAACACAGTAACCCGTTGCATATTATCTTCTATAGGAAAACGATGGAGCGGGAGCTGCCACATACGAGGGCCAAAAGATGGAGTCTTCCAACACAAAACTTGGTCGCTTAGCGGTTCATAATAGGGTCTGGGATCCGTATGTGGCGCAGAGAATGTGCAATTAAAACTCGCATACCTGACAAGCCAGTCTGGTTTCACAGTTGTTGCACCATAGATGTAAGGCCGTTTTGTATGCACTAATTCATTGTACACCAGATATTCTGGGGCTGACCTTGATACTGATGATCTACGATGGAGAAAAAATATTTCTTCCCTCATGCAGTCTTCGTAACGAACTGAATTAAAAGTTTTATCTCCGTCTGACAAATCTGAATATGCTTTAGTCTTTCTAGCAACCCTATCTACCCAACCAGCACAGATAGCTTGGCCCAGTAGTTCTTCCTCGGCAGATGACAAATGTTGATTATTAGAAAAGTCCCTCCAAGAAGATTCAACGTCTATCATTTTCCCATGAGTCCAGGAAACATCCTGTTGAGAATTACACAAACTCTGTTGAAATACTAGCTTAAGTAACTGCTTTCTAAGCTTGGACATTTCCTCCATGGTTTTGATATGTAAAGCGTATTCAGTACAGAAGTTTATAGGGTTATCAGAAAGTTCAAAGCATTGCAACGCATAAGCTATGCTCAAAGCGTCGCTAGTAGGGTTACAAAATTTTGCACGAGATGCTCTAGAAGCTTCTTTTTGTCTCTTTTTCCTCAGTTTTTCTTCCTTGTCTAATACCTTCTCACTAGACGCAGTTTCATCTTTCTCATCATGGTTTCCTTCAAATTGTGTAATAAAAGGATTAGACAAGCTCAAAGCTGCAGCTGCTGCAATAGCATAGCTAAGAACTAGATTAGGCCGCGAATATCCTTTACTCTTTAGAAGTATTTGAATGACAGTTAAGAGCATCCGCGAATGTCGTGGACTCATAGGATAGTGTGCCATTGCTTTTCCAAGAGAGGTCAGCCTGCTATTACCATCAAGAGCTTCAAGAAACTTTAAGCATTTTTCCGCTTTATCTATACCATCATCCTCAGGGGGGGTGGGAAATGGAAAATTTTTAACCTGAAACAATTAAAAATATATTGAAACCACAAGTACAGAATCCACCAAGTAATAAATTGCAGGAAAGTGAATTACAAAAATATATTGAAACCACAAGTAGAGAAAATGAGCTAAAACTAGAATCGACTAACAGTTGTAGACATTAGAGCTCAAACAGAAAAATACCCAACATAAAGAGACAGTAGGATACTAAAGATATCTGTCTCATGGCTTTCAAAAGCAAATTTTGACTCTTCACATAAAATTGGACAACATAATAATAAATTCGTTGATTATTGAACAAAACGATTCTAAAATGTGAGCATTAATTTTTAGATAGCTCTATGTAATTATGTTAATAAGAACAATATAGTAGACATAATAAGTGTGTCTACATATAACACTATCATACTATCTTTCCCATTATCGCGACTTGAGATTTTATACAAAATTAATATGTACAAGAGACATGGCATGCATGCTGGCTGCACAACAAGTGTTGCATTAGGCACACTAGCTGCCACCATTTTCTGCACAGGCTGATCGCAAAGATGCCCATGCCACGGGCTTCATGATGTATTATATAATACTTGGAAGTAATTAATTTCCGTGTTCCCAATATTAATGTTATCACATAAGCTTAAAGCAAACAAAATAGCTGCAATTTTTTTTGTATAGAATTAGATGCAAGTGCGAACGTGTGTAGAATAGTTCCGATCTAAATGGAAATACCCATGTAATTGCTAGTAAGGAGATTATCCAGTTAGGATTTAGATCAACTGCAAGTATTATTCATATAGAGCCAGTTCTAATATGATCAAATAGCAACAAACATTAGTAAGCATACCTTATCAATACCCATAGACTTCATGATAAGGACAACTCCATCAACAGGTATTTTTGAAATTTCAGCATCTGAGAAATCAAAAAATTTATTACTGAAGGCACCAGAAGAATAGAGGCGATAACAGTGCCCAGGCCCGGTTCTTCCAGCTCTTCCAGCACGTTGGGAAGCAGATGCCTTGCTTATCCACTGTACTTCATATGTTTCCATCCCATTTGCAGAATTGTACATCTTGACCTTTTCTCTCCCAGTGTCTACCACATACTTAATTCCTGGGATAGTTAATGAGGTCTCAGCAACGTTTGTGGCAACAACTACTAGGCGCTCTCCATCCTTCACCTCATTAAATACTCTAAGTTGTGCAGATGCAGGAAGCATTGCATATAAGGGCAGAACACACATTGGGCTCGCAGGGGGGACATCTGATTCCCCATTGTTCTCCCCTGAGCTCAAATTAGCCTGATCGGAACCTTTACCAGTTGCAACTAGTTTTCCATCAGTATTAGACGCCAATGTATTTTTCTCAGCCAAAGCATCAAAAGCAGCCTTCAGTGAAGCAAGGTTTCCATCCTCCCCCAATACATCATCAGACTCCAGGCTCTTCTGATTAAACAAATACCCACCCTTGCCAGAAACCTCCAGATCACTATCTTCATCCGAATCAAAAGAAGCATCTGACTCATTCTCGGATAAATCATCATAATCATCATCATAGGAACTAAATCTATCAGTTTGCTGCAGGGTTGAGTCTCCTTCAATCTCAAATGCTTCACTTATTTCATTCATGTCATGATCTTCAACAAAATTCCCTTCCAACATAGCAGCTGCATTTTCAATTCGTCTTGAATTACTTTTGACCATTTCTCTAGAAGCTTTCCTAAGCTTTTGACACAAGTACTCTACT
The DNA here is from genome assembly GCF_001625215.2 of Daucus carota subsp. sativus. Classification (NCBI taxonomy): domain Eukaryota; kingdom Viridiplantae; phylum Streptophyta; class Magnoliopsida; order Apiales; family Apiaceae; genus Daucus; species Daucus carota. The sequence continues at coordinate 60,856,291 of NC_030383.2, read as the reverse complement.
TCCCTTTGTCCAGTCACAAAAACAAGTATACCTCCTGGAGGAAGCTTCTTGTGAATGGCCAAGACCTTTTTATAGGCTTGGCCAACATAATCCACAATTTCTGTTCTCTTTGAGAAGTGTATATCCACCGGATACTGTCGAGCTGGAACTTCAATTACAGGTGGGGGTTCCGAAAATATTTTTTTATTAGACACAAAGTCCTCAACCCGCAAGGTGGCACTCATCAGCACAAGTTTTAGTGGATATACTTTATTTTCAGGCTTTGTTTTTTTCCCAAAAAGGAGATCCTGCTCTTTTTGCTCCTCATATATTCTCTAACATAGAATCAGAAATTTCACAACAAGAAATAAATTAAGGGGCTGGAAAAAAAATTGCAATCTAACAAATCTGACGAGAAAGTATCTTAACTGCATAAAACAAAGTGGAGGCAAGCAGAGCAATGTATTTCATAGATTCTTCTACAAATACTTGCAACAGACTGACAATATACAGGACAATATTAACAGTAACACGATTGCAAATCAAACCCCTAAACTCACCTGACGCTCCCGTATAATACGAGAAAGCATTCCTATAAGTATGTCTGTGTTCAGACTTCTTTCATGAGCCTCATCCAAGATAATGACTGAATACCTCCTTAATAAAAAATCATTCTGCAAGAGAAAAGTAAGGTTAATAGTGACATCACCGAAGCAGCAAGACAAGAAAGATCAATCACGTTCTCAGAATTCAGATAAATTTAGTGATGACACAGGATACAGAAACCTGAAGTTCTCGAAGCAATATCCCATCAGTCATAAACTTGATGGAGCAATTGTCACCAATTCTCTTGTCATGCCGCACTTGAAAACCCACCTCCTTACCTAAACGGAGACCAAGCTCAAATGCCACCCTTTTCGCAGTTGCAAGGACTGCGACACGGCGTGGCTGGGTAACACCAATCATACCACTGTTCACCAACGACCGGGATGAACCAAAGCCAGCCTCGTAAAGGAACTGAGAGAGACGATGACAGTAAAATGTTAAAATGTTAGACTATTACAATAGAATAATATTGTACTTCAAAGATCAGCAAAAAGATTACATAGTATCAAATTTGCGCACCTGAGGGACTTGTGTAGTCTTACCACAACCTGTCTCCCCACATATAATGACACTAATATTTTCATTGATAGCTTCCATTATCTCCTGTTCCATCATGACAATTGGAAGGTCTTTTCTTGTATTTTCAATCTCCATTGGTCTTGACACATGAACTACTATAGGGGCAGCTCGAACTCCAGCTGAGTTCCCATTGACCAGATTACTGATTTTGCCAAGATGCCCTGTTGGATATTCATTTCTTCTATCCTGTTTCATGTTAATTTCTTAAGCTCCTTGAGTAGATAGTGTGTGTGTGTGTGTGTGTGTGTGTGTGATTTTAAGATCCCTATGTTGGCAGTCATGAAACATATAAACTTACAATATTTTTTTCCACTTTTGGCAAACTAGAAACAGTACTGGGTAATGCATTCTGATCATTTGATGGCACTGGGATCACACTATTCTCATGGTAAGTTTCTTTAGTTGGGACGGGGGCTTTTAATTGTCTACCATCATCAACAAGGCTGCCAAGAATAGTACTATCATCGTGCTTCGATTCTTTGTCACCTATCAATGAATAGGTAAAGGTACTGACATTGCAGACATCTGTTAAATGCAGTTTTTTTGTTTCTGATTCAAATTCAGAGGTACAATCATAAGTTTTTCGCTTGATTGGTCGATTATTAGCTGGCAACTGAAGTCCAGCCTTACAAAATTGTACTTCCCTCCTGCGTTTCTCTTGAAAAGTTTCAACCTGCAGAAGTACAGAACTAAAAACTTAAAAAATAAATTCCCTACATAGACATCGTAATCCCACATACTAATTAGCTTGGATTATATACAGAATTTTCTTGGGAACAATATTGGTTGATATTTAATTGTCTAGGGATTTATATTGGCGTAGTGATTCGGTTGCGATTTAGCCACCCAATAGCATGTAATCTTTGCTTGTGCTATATTGTCCTACATCAGTGGACAATGATCATCTTTCAACATTAAAAAGTATCCAGTAATTCTGTAGACACGAACAAAAGAAGAAAATAATGCTTGAGAGCGAAATCCCTTAAAATGATGGGTTTTTACTCTCTTAATACTCTTATTTTATTGTGTGTTAGTATATAAGACAAAAACCTGGCCCAGATTCTTTGATGACAACATAAGTGATTGTGCAACATCTCCAATTTTGTACTTCCTGAAAAACGAGATTACCATCTTCTCAGTTCAAACATTATTAATTCATATCAATATGAGATCCATAAAAGAAAACTACAACACAAGAAACTAATGCCAGAATCATACTCCAAAGTCTCCATACTTTTTGATAAGAGAAGTTCCTTCTCCTTGTCCTCCTACAATTGAGATAACCAAGTCAATCAAGTTCAGTATCATGGGAACATAAAATAAAAGCTGGAAGCAATAAAAACACAACCAACACCTGAAGTTTTTTTAGCTTTCTTTTCTGGGACTTGCTTGGCTCAGGAATTCTGTTCTTCTTCTTCTGATATCCAGAGACCTTGGAGGATTAAAAAAAAAAAGACATTAGATTAATCTGTCTTGCTATGCACGGAAGAGAGGAATTTAAACTGCAGCTTCTACCTTCATCTTTTTTGCACTGTTCTTCTTTCCTGGCAACATGAAAGTGTTGCTATCGTTGACATTTAGACTATTGAGCAGACACAAGAACAAGTCAATTCAAAATCAGTAAAAAGATTTCCATAAAAATATATATAAAAATATACATATATACATGGTATGCATGGATCCTGGTCCGTCACATAGGCTACCGAGGGACATGATTTCCTGCTAATGTTTTTCTGTTCCGTGAACAAGATACGGGACGACCTAGTAAAATCGTTTTTAGCCTTTCCGCGCTAAAACAGCGAATATTCTGCTAACCTCACTCAAGAACAAGGGAAAAGGGAGAATGCTGATTTAACCTTACTACTCTCTGTAAAAAGAACAGCAAAATGGTGGAACTAATAAAATACCCTTTTCAGTTTTCAGGGGCCAAAACCTAAATTAAAACATATAATTTTCCATGAAAATTAATTATAACCACAGGGACACTTTATCTACCCCTTGAGTAAAAAATTAAAAAATGTGTTATTTAGGGTTTTGACCCTTGAGAAGAGTATCTCAGCAAATACACTTTTCCTTGGTTCTTATGCGCAGAAAATCGTAAAGGTAAAATGGCCCATTTCCCTTTACTTGGTTTTTAAGGGAGGAAAGTAGCCTATCCACAGTCAGGGCAAGTTTTGTTTCTAAACCTGGCTTGTCAATTATCTCATCCCCGGCAGTGTCCCTGGCTAATATATGCTAGAGACCAGGACCTATTACGTATATTTATATAACTGGAGGAACATGGATAGAATCGTAGAACTAAAAAACTTCATCGACCTATTCGTAAATTAACTTTTGACAGTGCACTAGATAATTAACACAATACTGTTATACCAAACAATAACCACCTTCTACTCAAACAACCAGAAATAATAAACACCAAAATATCTAAACTCATAAACAGAAAACAGAGTAAACTAACAAACGAAAAAATGTACGAGAAGTCTAACAAGTGAAGTTCTTAACCTCATTAATCCGTCCCTGTCCCTGTCCCCGTCTCTCAAATCAACAGAAGTCTCCATGTCCCCTAACCAAAATCCAACTGACACAAGTTAAAACATATACAAGTAACCCAACATAACAACTCCTAAACTCTAACAACAAATTAAAAAAATAACCAAAGGACCCTTTACATCTAACAAAAAACATACAGCCGAAAATATCGAAAACTATACGTGTCACCATAACAAACAATTCCAACAACTACAGTTATAACTCCCAACAGAAATTATCGAAAACAATTTCGATTATAACTAAAATTAAGCAAACATAGCACAAAAATCAATTAAACGGAATTTCAATACTATCATAACTACAGAGCAATTGGGTCAGCTTGTATAACCATAGAGATAAATATAAAATATAAATTTGCTAATACAGTTTAGTAAAAATATTGATGATAAACAGAGTGTAAATGATAATTAAGTGAACTAAGTTAATATTAGTAGCTAAGGCTAGATATAAGCTTGAAAATCAAAAGGGTTGATAGATATACAGGTATACATACAGGTACTGCAGTGAGATGAGCGGCACAGTCGAGACGCAATTGATTTTGGGAAGAAGACTGGGAAATTAAATTTCAATTAGGGTTTTATGGGACACAAAAAATATATTAGGGCTTTATGTTATATGGGACCAGGTCCCTGGCATACGGCCAGAGACTGGTTAAACAACAATCCATTTCCTGGCCGTTGGATGCATATCCAGCGGCCAGGATCATATTAAAAGTTTAATGTGTCTAGCGCTTTTTTAGCGCTGGACAGGGATTCCCATGTCCAGCGCTGACACATTAAACTTTTAATAAGATCCTGGCCGCTGGATATGCATCCAACGGCCAGGAAATAGGCTGTTGGTTAAGCGGTCCACAGCAACCGGTTGCTGTGGACCGCTACCCATGTTATATATATCGTTCTTAAAAATCTCGGCCCTATTTTTTTACATGTTTTGGTTCTTCTCGTATGATATCTGCGGTTTGTCAAATAAGTTAGACGTAATTGCATATCGCACCCCTTAATTATCGTTTAAAAATAATAGAGTACTTATACTTTAAGAAACTCAACTCGCATCTCTTATTTTTACTTCTCAATAGGGGTGATCAGAAAACCGCATAAACCGCCCGCACCGCACCACAAAACGCGGTTTTTAATTTTCGTGGTGCGGTTGCGGTTTGAATTTTTCACAAACCGCGCGGTGCGGTGCGGGTTGCGGTTTAACATATTAGTAGTGCGGTTCAAACCGCACCGCACCGCGATATTATAATATATATATATATATATATATTAGTGATTATCAAATAAAATTATATTATATACATATATATTATTTATAATTATGTTACATATATTTGTTAAATCTCCTCAAACAATAGTTAATTATTATTTTATCAATCTCGCATTACTATTATACCCAAATTTGTATGAAATGATTATATTATTATAATATGTCTCTTTGTAGTTAGTACTCATATTTACACTTTTGTTTGTGTTTATTAGTAGTTGTAGTTTTGAAATGATAAATATCATATAAATTCATTACAAGAAAAGATTTTAATTATTATATATTTATTTTTTATTTCGAATTTCAATTAAAAATATTTATTCTTAAACATACAAACCGCACCGCACCACACCGCATTTTTGTGGTGCGGTTTATGCGGTTTTTATGCTAGCGTGGTGCGGTTGCGGTTTGAGTTTTCAACCAAACCGCATGCGCGGTTTGGTTCGCGGTTTTAGCGAAAAACCGCACCGCGATCACCCCTACTTCTCAAAACCGAGACGCACCTCCTGCCGTTAACTTCCGTTAACTCAGTGCACTCCATTAAGTCACTGTATATATAATTGCAATTCGAACCACTAACTTACGTTCAAAAACGATATTGTACCCATACTTTTGGAAACCCAAATCGCACCACCTATCTTTACATTTCAAAAACGATACGCACCCCCTCCGTTGAATTCCGTTACCTTCTGTTAAAATACTCCTCCGTCTCAATTTACATGTCTCTTTTGTTTTTTGAGAAGTCGAATTGACTAATTTTTGACCAACTATTAAAAAATATTTATTTATTATTTTAGAAAATAGAAAGTTACATATTAAAATGTACTAGATTTTTACCGAATCAATTTCGAATATTTTACTAGCTCGAGGAGCTCATGAACAATTTGGTTTGTTTACACCCCTGGTGATATGTATAACGCAAGGGAAGATGATTCAAAATAATATATATGTTATTATAGAACAAAGTTCCATGTAGTTCACATATTTACTGTAGTACCGTAGACAACGTATGTTCTGCAACTATAAAATGGCATAAAAACATTGCAAAATGTGTTATTTTGCAAATCATGTTCTATAAACATTTGTTATTATAATATTAATTCATATCAAAATTTATAGTTGCAGAACATACATGGTCTACGGTACTACAGTAAATATGTAAACTACATGGAACTTAACTCTAGCTTCTGGTACTATCACTCAATGCTCATCTAAATGGTGGCTTACAAATCCAGTTGGCTCTGTTACAAATTCGGAAGGGAAACAGTTGGAGGAATTGCTATGTGCTAATGCAGATTTTATTGGCTTTATAGATGGCTCTCAGAAAACAGTAAATTTAAACAGCATTGCTGGAATTGGAGGCCTAATTTTAGATAAGAAAGAGAACGTCCTGTTTACTTTCTCAGGCCCAGTTAGTACTTTTAGCCCTTTGGAATCAGAATGGCAAGCCCTCAGATTTTTAATATTATCGTATGCAGGGTCTAAATGGAGCAAAAATTCTCTCAGAATATATTCAGATAGCAGCATTTTAATTAAAGATTTCTTGGAGCTGCAAGTGTCCAGTAATAATCTCAAAGATCCTAGCCTACACAAAGCTGTCTCCTCTATGCAGATTTCAATAAAGCTTATTTCAAGAGACCTTAACACTCGTGCTGATCTTTTAGCCAAAAGAGGTGCCAGGAGACCTGATATGGCATGCTTCTGGAGATAATGGAAGAGTGTTAGTCTGGGAAAAGAAAAATGCGGCTCAAAAAAAAATCTTTTTCTCCTGGGATGTTGCTTGTACCACATATAAAGTTTACTTTTTGCAGGCACTTACTTGGGCTTCTAAAAATTGTAATCATCACTAGCCAATCCTACAGCATAAATAGAGACTCAACAAGAGGAAGTTTTCCCATCAGCCTCAATTGTATTTCTTCACATCTTTTCTCTCTTTATCTTCAAAAGTCAAGTATGGAAGAGGTGGAAGCTGTTGAGGCAAATGCAAGATGGATCATGCCTCGCCACGGTAAGGTGAAGATCAATGTGCACGGCATCTTCTTTGAAAATCCCCTCCCAAATGGTAATAGGTCTGGCATAGGTATAGTGGTGCGAAATGGCAGAGGCAAAATTCTTAGAATGATTGCAGGCTCCCTAGAGTTTGTCCACAGGAGACTCAACGAATATCAGGCATTACTTGAGGGCTGCAAATGTGCGTACCAGGAGGGCTGGAAGTACTTTGTTCTAGAGTGTGATCATCTGGACTCCTTCTGGGAGTGGAAGAATTCTACCCTGGAAGGAGTTCATCCTGAACATGCTCCTCTTGTTCAGCAGCTGAACCAGAGACAAGCTGATAGGAACTTCGTTATAGAGGTTACACTGTGTGATCCCACGGCAAATGCTTTAGCCACTTATCTGGCCCAGTATGGAGCTGAAAATTTCAAATGCATGGTCATCATGGAACAACCTTTCGGTCGCGTTCGTGAGCTTTGGAGTCTAGATATGGGGCTCGGACCAGTGGAACCACGTTTCGTGGCTGTTCGCGAGAGGGATCTTCTCCCTGACGTGGTTGACGAGGAGGAAGTTCCAGAGGTTGAGGAAGGTCCCCATGCAGGTGTTGATCAGGCTGGAGGAGATGCAGAAATGGTGGAGATTATCGAGATTGCTGATGATTAAGTTTGAAGTCATGCATGCATTATGGGCCATTTTCCAGTTCGTTTGCCCATATATATTATTATGGCTATATGAGTAGATATAGGTCTAAGTAGTACTAGATTTTGGGATATCCTAGGTTTAGATATCAGACTTGGTCTGGATGTTTGTTTCTGCATTGGGTAGTCTGTAATGTTGTAGGGCCCTTTTGGTGGCTTGGAGTATCTTGTGTTGGCCCTGTATTATGCTTCTTCTACTATCAATATAAGCTTTGCTTTTCAAAAAAAAAAACTCTGTTATTATAATATTAATTCACATTAAAATTTATAACATCACCGCGAATGCCGCTTTATTCACAATATTATATTAGAAAATAAAATTTATTTCATTTTTCAATTAATCTCAGCCGACAGCCATTCGTTACTTTTTCTAATCGGATTCTTTGGAATTGGTCCCGTACTTTGAAAGGTATCGTCCTGATCCCAACTAAATTTTCTCAGTATAGTTGTGATTTTAGACGGGAAAAAAGAACGAAATAGTGGTACCATACCAGGATTAGGGTAGGGATTGCGAACAAAGTATTTGAAAAACAAGAGAGAAAGAGATGATAACAACGATGGAAGAAGGGGTGAGCAGAAGCCTCACATCGGATTGCAAACAGTTTACTTAAGGCGATACACACATGTTGTTTGTACATTTAAACCGTGATAAAATTTACAAGAATCCTTTTAAATATGCCTCGTTTTCGCATGACAGTTTTGATCCTAAGAAAGTGCTTATCTTGCAGTCTTCCATGGCTTATTGTTGTGTCGTCCTGGGATTGTCGTTACTCAAATACTACTACACCCTCGTGGTCTGTTTCATTATTATGTGTATAATCCCACCACCAATCAATTAGCTACTATTGATATAAATTGGAGTACCCGAACAACCATTCATGCCTCGGTTTTAGTTTTTGATCCTTCAAAGTCCCCTCATTATAAAGTTGTTTTTTGTGTTAGTACACCACCAACAAGGGCTCGTCGGAGGCGGTTCGTGACCTATCACTCCGAAACTAAGACTTGGAAGCTTTCTGCCCTGCATTCCTTTGTTCCGCCTATTTATCTATCCATGTCTAATTTTGCTTACTTCAGAGGATCCATTTACTGGATATCTACTTCAACTGTGGATCTAGTGTTGTCTTACAATGTGGATGCGGACACTTTGGCAACCCTGCCAAGCCCAACGCAAAAGTGCTCGACGTTTGGTAGAAAGAGTTTGTATTTTGGGAGTCTGCTGGCCATTTGCATATCGCTGAGGTGTTTGCTTGTGCTGACTCTTCATTGGATGTGTATGAACTTAACACTGATCGCTCGGGGTGGTTTCTCAAGTTCAAGGTTGATCTCGATCAACTTTCAAAAGATTTTCCTGTGATGAGTGACAATAAGTTTACCTTTGTTGATGAATATGCATTCTCCGTTCTCTCTCTGGTCAGAGGAAGAGAAGACTTTGATGAGGATCCTGTCTTGGTACTAGAAGGTCCGGGGAAGGTCATAGTGTACAATCTTGTTGATCAAAGTTGGAAAGAGGTATGCAACTTTTGTCAAGCTGATAAGGCTCGGGATTGGCCATGTGGAATTTTTAAAGCCATTGACTACAATGAATCTCTAGCCCCTGTCTCCTGGTAAAACAAATCTCAACTGTTTAATGACTTATATCTTCAAGGTTAAGTTTGGTGGTGGATATCACTATTGAATCTTTTTTTTGCATATCAGAAATAGTTTATTTGGTTTTAATTTAGTGAAAACAACTGTGTGTATGGACTTGACATAAGTTTAATGTTTAAATTTATTTAAAAATTTGTTTGCCTGCAACTTAAGAATGCATGCTCTTCAGTTTCTTTTTCAGACTATTTTATATTGACATGGACCACTAACACTAGCTCCCACAGGAAATGCACAAAGATGCTCTGAATTTGTATTACAGTAGAATATTACATGGGAGGAACATGTATATAACCCAGTAACTCTGAATGCCATATAAAATCGCTGTAATAAGGTGCACGCAGCCTGCTAAGCTTAAGAACATACAAGTCCGGTACTCAATCCGACTACATATCTTTTGAATAAATGGCTCACAACTCACAACTACATATGAGAAGTTAGTTTCGACCCAAGTACATTATAGAACGTTTACCTGTTGTAAAACCAGAAGATTAATTCTTCTACTAAACTTTGAACCTCGTTCAGAACATTAGTAAAGAAGCCGCAACTTTTGGTTGGGTTGGAAAATATATAATGTTGCATTCATTTGTTTGTTGGTGGGTGAGCATCAAGCGCCACGTTCTCTGTTTGCTCAATTTGTCTTCTTTCAGGTCTTGTTTTAATGTTTTCCCTTTTAGAATCTATGTACGAGTCAAGATTTTTTTAATAAATACCACTATTGTTTCTTCTTTTTATATTTATTTGCTACCTTTTCTTGATTTTGTTAGTTATTAAATCTTTAAATTGAGGTTTATGATGACTTCTGGGTAATGAGTTCTCAAGTTGATAAGGAATCTTGATAAGTATAATCGAGTTAGGTTCAGTAGAAAACGACGAATTGAAAGAGGTGAGTGCGATTTGGAATGGTGTACTACTCTGCTTTGGACAAGTTTGAGTCCACTGTTTTGAGTAATTAAAATAAGTGTTTATAGCTTATATATAAAAAATTAATTATAATTGTGAAGTAATCTTTAATTTAATTTATGTGTTTGGATAAAAATTTGATATAATATAATAATAAATTATTATAGACTATCTTCTAAAGTTATCCTCTATATTTTTGAAAAATTAAATTTCAAAAATAAAAATAAGTTACTAAAACGACTAGATTTTCAACTTGTTAGGTTCTGATTTATAAGCTGGAAATTGATTTATAAATCTTGACGGTGCCAATAAGCTGCTTTAGACCAAAATCAAAACACACCAAAAATTATTGAGTAAGATTTTCAGCTGAATCTCATTTCTGAATCCCTCCCCTCACCCGAAAATGAAATCGTTATCTGAGTACTTGAGAAGTTTGTGTCACACGTTAAAAGAGGACGAGATCATAGAAGCAGATGCTATCTGCGGAGTGTGCCAAAAATCAGCCGTGGCCTCTTCTGCATACACCATTCATGACGCTACTGAAACGTACTACGTGCACAAGACTTGTTCCGAATTTCCCGTGTCAGTTAATTATCATCCGCATCCACTGACATTAGAAGCGGATCTCGTTATTGGAGATGCAGCTGCATGTCATGTTTGCAATGATCCCGTTATAGGCTCTCCTACATATACCTTAGCCGCGATGTTAATGATGATTGTGGAAGCTTCTACTTGCATAAAAGTTGTGCAGAACTATTACCGCAAATCCATTACCATAAGCACATGATGCATCCTCTTTCTCTGTTACCACGCCCTGCTGATTACTCTTGTGATGTTTGTCGTCGTGTTGTGAAGGTCTCTTATGCGTGCGTTGAGTGTGAGTTTGATGTGTGTGTGTTTTGTGCTTTGGAACAGAGAGTGCTTCATCATCCAGGACACAAGGAGCACGCGCTAACATTGATGAAGAAGGAAGCCTATTTTGAGTGTGATGCCTGTCATGAGGAAGCTAAAGACTCTTCGTATGTATGCACAATATGTGAGTTTTGGATCCACGAGAGCTGTGCGTTTTCCCCCTCCATTATTCCGGCTCCAACTTATCACCATCACCCTCTCACTCTCGTCTACTCTATTCCTGACATTCATCGCTATTTTCCCCGGTTCTGTGGTGTCTGCCACCAATATGTTCACAAGAGCTACTGGGTGTATTATTGCCACAAGTGCACATATTTTGTGCACATGAAATGTTCTACATCCACAATATCCATGGTGTGAGTACCTTTTTAATTATTTTTACTTTGCTATTCACATCATTTCTTCTCTAAGTTGTCATGAGCTCATTTGTTATCATCTCTGAATTAATTTTTATTAGTTGTTTTCAGAAATGAGATTGAAGCAGATGATGACGTCGATGATGAACCTGATTTGGTACAATTTCCGCTGCCTAGCCAGGAATCAATATTTGATCTCATTGTGACTCAGTGTTGCAAGTCCCAAGCCAACTTTAAAGGTGAAGGTGAAATCAGTGTTGCTATGTCGACAATACCTAATAGTCCGCGCCTAATTGAAAAACATTGGAGTCACAAGAACCATCCATTGCAGCAGCTCCAATTTACTATTGGTCAGAATAGCAATGATGAAAATGATGATGACATAAGAGCGCTGATATGCGATGGGTGTATTCAACCTATAACTGTTTCCGATCCATCTTATTACGCTTGTATCCAATGTGGATTCTTTCTCCATTCCTTCTGTGCGACTATGTTGCCACAAGAGTTGCCTGTGGGAGCGTCCTCATTTCATCCAAATCATTCTCTCTTACTCCAGAAAGGGGATAAATTCTATAGTATTGTCGAATGTGGAGTCTGTTGCCTTGCCACGAATGGATTCTACTATCAGTGCCAGACTTGTGATATCTATGTTGATATCCGTTGTGCATTTTTACCCAGAAGGATAAAACATAAATCTCACAAACACCACTGCCTTGTTCAGCGACAGTCTTCTGAATCCATATGCAGCGTAACCAGGTTTCGAATTGGGAAGGGGATGGAATATGCATGTGAAACCTGCAGTAGCTTCCTGATTCATATATATTCCGCAATTTTTCCAAGCAGGATGGAACACAAATATGAAACCCATCCGATAACTTTGAGAAGTCCTCCATTCTTTTACGAGGGAGTATTTTACTGTGAAATATGTGAAGAACAAGTTGACAACCAATACACGCTCTATCATTGCAGTGAATCTGATCACTCTTTCCACTATTATTGCTTCGGTTTGCTCATAAATATCAAGTTAGGAGGGACCATCAAAGTTGATATTGGGGGTGAACCACACACACTTGCAT